>NW_009921349.1:0-34035 GCF_000696875.1 Nestor notabilis | reverse complement strand
GGCCACTAAATTGGTCAGGCAGGATTTCCCTAATGAAACCATGCTGGCTGACACCAACCACCTCTCTGTTTTACATGTGCCTCAGCATTCTTTCCAGGAGAATCTGCTCCAAGATTTTGCTGGGCACAGAGGTGAGACTGACTGGTCTGCAGTTTCCTGGGTCTTCCACCTTCCCCTTCTTGAAAATAAGGGTTATATTTCCCTTCTTCCAGTCATCAGGAACTTCACCTGACTACCATGATTTTTCAAATATGATGGACAGTGGCCGAGCAACTTCATTTGCCAGCTCCTTCAGGACCCATGGATGGATTTCATCAGGTACCATGGACCTGCGCATGTTCAGGTTCTTAAGATGGTCTTGAGCCTGATCCTCTCCTACAGTGAGTCTAAGGTCTTCATTCTCACAGTACCTCCAAGTACAGAGTCCACAGGTTTTGTGGGCAACTTGCCCCAGTGGAACAAAAGAATTCCCCTCTTCAGATAATGATGTATAGTCACTTTTATTTATGACCTAAATGAAGACATTTGATTTTGGCTCATGACTTTCTATTTTTCACTGCTGATTACATCACTTGTAAAATAAAATGCAAATACCTATTCACAATGTTTCAAGCAATTTTAGGAAAGAATTAGAGGAATACTTTAGAAGGTGATTTTTTTTTCACACACATGAAATTAAAGAAATTCAATTGAAACCTCTTTAAAACCATAATTCATTCCCCAAAGTTCACAGAAAACCAGTGGTATATACCATCTGATATTCAGTATTTATGATAGTAATTCAGAGGTTGTGTGTCCAAATTTCAAAATATAATCTCATGACAGTAGCTATTTTCATGAGTGTTCATAAACGTATAAATAAAGATGAGTTTCAGCTTAGATAATTTTTTAGATAATTAAAATATTATATTGATTAAGGATGCAGTCATTGTGGCTTCCTCACGACTAGAGGGAAAGTCTACATCCTTCAAAGAGCTTTTCAGATGTTAGGAGAACTGGCTGTTACCTGTTAGCTGTACAGACAGCAAGAGGTGATTATGCCATTAACCTACTTAAGCATTTGAAGTTAATAGAATGAAAACAGCTTTTTGTATTCAGTATATATTCTGAATCAAGGATATTCTCAGTTTTGGGTCCCCATCTAAGATTAAATATAAATATTCTGTTTTTCAGAAGATCTCTGAGGTTCAATTTCTGGTCAACTTTATATCACAGAAAAAACCTAGCATAATCTAAGACAGAAATATAGAAGTTCAAACATAAAATGAAAATGACATCTTCAGAAAAAACAGAGGAAAACAAAGTAATGGCATCAATTAAAATTAAAACTCCTAAACACAAGGCTGATGATTCAGATATTAGAACTGTTTTTTTTTGTTTCCTTTTAAGTATTTTTTACTCTGTATGTTAAATTACAGCTAGTCAAAGGTACATGAACTCTTCGTTTCTACAAAGCTATAGCCATGTTCTTTTGCTGAATTTTTTTTCTCCGTTCTGGTGTACTGCAGTCTTGAAGGCAATAGATAATACGTCCTTAGATCACTCTTATCCTGCAGAGAAGAGAACTGGTATAATAGCATTCCACCCCAAACTGGTCCCAAGTCTATAATAAGATTCTAATTTTGCTGTTACGTTTTCAGGTTATAGAGTTTTCTTGTAAGGGTAAATTGTCAGCATCATCTTGTACTTTGCGAAACTCAAGTTATCTTCAGTGTAGTTTGAAAATTGCCACTAAACAAGATAGAAGAAAAGCTATTTTTTATATTCTACTTAGACACTTATATTCTACTTAGATACTATGGAACTAATAAAGAGGTAGAAACCTCCAGCATTTTGAGAAGCTCCAAGTTGTTTTCTTTTTGGTTACTTTTTCACAAATTTACTTTTTTCCTTGCCTTGCTTTTCATCTTTTTACTCTTCCTCCCTCCCTCTCTTCCTCTCTCTAGAACAGAAGGGAAAAGCTTATAAAATTGTGTGTTTGTGTATAAACATGTTTGAAAAATGCCAGCAGATTGCATTTTTGCACTAAAGATGCTTGAAGAATTCTTAGAGAATGCTGCAGGTTATATTCAAATGACCTATTTAAGACTTACAATACTTGAATCATTGTCTATATAATCCAAAACAGAGCCTAAATTTACATTTTTCTTAACATTCTTCACATGATTCAGTTATTTTATTGATTTTCTTCACTATTTCTGATTATTTAGCTAGTAAAAAGTCTTGCACAATTTGATTAGGTATCCAGAATAAGATTCTTACTCTAGCTCACTATAGCTCTTAGAGGTAAAAGTAGGGATGGACATGTTGAAATTGCTTGGGTGAAGCAAATCCCTTTTTTCTTCTGGTCTTGAGGAAAATGTTTAATATTCCTTCCTGAGCACTGCACAAACCCGAAGGCACTGAGCAAGCATCAGTCACCCAGAGTGCACTGAAATGGAGGGTGATTTTCTGGCACACAGAGGAGTCTGGGGTGGCTTCTGCATATTGAAACATTAAGATATCTTTAGGCTACACAGATGCCTACTTTATCCAGCTCAAGGCTGCCAACAGACATCTGCTGACTCATCTCTGCATAACTTTTCTTGGCTACCTAGCACAAGATTTTAACACCACGTTTGACATCAGGCACATTTACCTTGAACTTGAGCTTTAAGCTGGTATTTGTCCACCCACATTCATTTTATCCCTAACAAGCAAAGCACCTTCTGAATCATGGTATTGCTGCAGCATATGTTTTCCTAGGAGAAAATATCAAGGTGCCATATTTTCACAACATAATTTGTAAAGTGCTTGACAGTTATTTCTCCCATTATTATTTATCATGTTTTATTCCTCATAAAGTGGTAAAAAAAGGTTTATTTTCTGGTTAACAAGGTCTAATAAGAAGATGTCTCTTGATAGATGACAGGATATGAATCAGGGTATATCACACATTGTGAAAGATTTTCCCGTAGTAAAAAAGCCACAAATAATAATTCTATCAGCTTTATTAGATATTGGTTGTTACTAGAGTTGCTCATACTCATATGTTAAATGGATATCTTGCAGCACCCATCAAATCCAGTATAGCTGTAAAATACACATCCCTAAGCCTTCAGCATCTGTTTTTATATGAAATGGTAAGGATAAGACAGAATTACATTGTAGGGCCAAGCAGAGGAAACAGCTGATACAGCAGAGAGGAATGAGAAAAAATGCTCTAGACCTAAAGCAAGCATGTGCTTTAGAATTGCAAATACCAGGAACAAAAACTTCCTTTGCAGAAACAAAGTCCATGGTAGTGTTTACAGTTAAGTCCACAAAAGTGATTGTTTCTCTGCTTTTAACTAGAGTAAATGAGTAAAAATGATGACAATGATAGCAATAATAGCAACAAATACGAGCTCTAGGTCTCCAGACTCTTGGGAACTCCTCAGAGATCTCTGCCTGGACTCAAAAGAGAGTTTCCATGATACCATGTACATCCCAGACATCCCAGTGTCTGCATCTCTCCTTTGCCCTCACGCCCCTGGCAGCAGTTCTGAGCATCAAGTATAGTAACAAACTAAAGAAAATCCACCCAGATATCTGCCACAACAATCCAAGGTGTTCCATGGCACACATCACGGTTGGACAGGAATTCACGCTATTTGTAATGAGATAATTGAGACTGGGAGGCAGCCTGTCCTTCAGACTCTTCACACTTGGGAAAAACATCTCCAAGGGTGTCTTAACACTGTGTGTACTAATTATAGCACAATCCTGGAGTAATCAGATCCATGCTTCAGGTATATCTGCATCCAAGTTTGTGTGATCCCACTTTGTTAAACAAAGTGTGTCTCAGATAAGCATAATGGTGCAGAGATTGGTCTAAAATCTCTTCTAACTTTGGTTAGGGCCCAGGAGTGGGCTCAAGCACTGATCCATACTTGTCTGTGCTATTCAATAGTCAGGATGCTCACTCAGAGGTATTGATGCATGGCAAGTAGCAGCTCCTTAGAAACAGTGTGTTGACAGGTAGTTTACAAAGCAGATTTTACTCTAATTATGTTTGCTGGGAAAAAGTGAATTAGTCTTCTACCTTCCAGCTGTTTTTCCACACCCACATAGTAGGGCACAATTTGGGGAGGAGGCTAAAGACAATAAAACACCAGTATAGGTCAAGAGCAATTTGTGTATTATATAGTATGTAGAAAATAGAACAAAAAAGTCCATCCAACAGCATGACTTGATGCATCAAACCTGTTCAATATAGGGTTTCCAAATCCTTTTCTGATAGCAGCTGGTTACTGCTGCAGAGAATATACCGACATTGTTGAGGAAGGAGAGTCAATCACCACTGCCTTTTCTGTGCTGTCCTCATATGTGCTTCAGAGAAATGTCAGGAATATGTCCAAAACCAGTCAAAGGCTTCAGCTCTCAGAGTAAAATCAGACATACCCAATAGAAAAAGCCAAAGGGCTATACACCGGCGGAGTGGCTGAGCAAAAGAGATCCTGTTGTCAGGCATCAGTGTTTATAGAACACATTCATTAATTCATTTGGAGCAAAAGGGAAGCAGGAGGGACAATCCACAAGGAGTCAGAAGTCAGAACTCTTTTAGACCTTTTGTGTGAGTAAGCAAGATCACACAAAAGATTTTCCTTTGTGTATTATTACCGCTCACCTGTCTTTTCACGGGTCTCTGTAGACTTAAGTTCACCGATCCCTAGGCTGTGTCTGATTATGAAGTATGAAATCCAGCTCAACACTGGCTACAGTCCCTAGATACTGCTGTAATAAAAAATCCACCCGTTTTCACATTGTGCTTTACTTTAGAATCAAGTTGTCTTCAGTCCAGGTTTCCAGTACTACTCTGTCTGTATCATACTGCTATTGAACCAGAGTGGGTAAGAAAAAATACTGTTTTTCATTTCATAAAATATGTATTATAGCAGGGATGAGGCCTTCAGGACACTCATTACTATGAAAGACTTAAAGAGCTCAGTCTGTTTGCCTTAGTAACAGGAGGTTGAGAGGTGACTTGATTGTAGAGTTTAAATATCCCAGGGGGGATAGAGATGTGGGCAAAATTCGTGCTAATGTTTATTGTAGCCCACACTGAAACAAGCAGCCACGTCTGGGAGCAAAATTCAATTTCACTTAAAGCCTGTTCTTATTTCAGCAATGGTTCATCATTGCAGCATACTAGCCCCAAAACTTCTCATCTCCTTCCTACCAAGGTTAGATACTTCCCTTTTCAGATGAATTTGACACAAAGTACTGATACTAGTGGATCTACAGACAAAAAAAGAAGTTTTTTGTAAAGAAACTTATTCTGACTAGTTTTATAAAATGGATGGTTGTGAATTTCTTTCAATGACAAAGCAGCAGCCTGCTTTGTAAAAGCAGAATGTTTCATAAAACACCTTTCGAAGACTGCGTTATCTTAAAACCACAATTACTTATAATGGGAAATGGAGGGGGGCATGTTTTTATGTTAAGACAGCTCACCAGATCCAGAGATGATCTACATTACCTCTAAAATACTCTACTTTTCTTTCTTTTCTTGTGCTACATGCTTCTACCTGAAAAGATTGGGGGAGGGAGAATAGGCAATTGAAAACACTCTTCTGCAGAATGCATTACAAAGAATGCACAAAATGAAAAGAAAATATGGCAAAGATTAAATCTTTTCTGATAAGGGATGTAATGGTGCTACCTAATTGCCTCTGTCAGGTTTTGGGTCGTTTTTTTTTTTAACAATATGCATGACACCACAAGGAAATGGCCAGATACAAGTGAGTGTGGTTCTGACCTTTGTTTGGTTGATTAGGTTTTCTTTGGGTGACTGATGACTGACATTGATTTTAAAGTGACTCTGATGATGATGTATGAGTGATATGTGGCTTGATTTTCAAAAAGCACTTCTTGGCCTCATTCTAACTACAGGTCAGTAATACAATTGTAGTGAGAGCAAAGTTACTGATGAGTAAATGAAATTAAAAATATCCATGTACAGAAGATTTTAGGATATTTTTTTCAGGGACTATTTAGAAGATATTTCTTATTTAGAAAAGACTGTACAACCTAATCTTTGAAAATTAGGACAAGTCAGCAGTCCTCTAACCATAAACCAAAGGGTTCCTCAAAATAGATAGCTCATTTTGAAATCATTGACAAGACATGGAGATCAAAGAAAAAGGAAGATAACACTGTGAAAATGTATGTTAAATTTTGCTTTAGTAATGAATGGACCATATGCTCACAGAGCTGAATTCACCATGCATAAATCATGGTGAAAGTACATTATTCAGAGGCCGTGGTATTCTGAAGGATGGCTGGACTTGATAATTACTTTAACAACCTGCTACTTTCTAGCACAGAATTAAAGAAATTATATTAATGAGACTGTATTAGGCATACTGGTCAGTCAATATGTTTATGAATCCCTGAGCACTGTGAAAGAACATTGTATAGTGACGACTGCCAAAGAAATTATATTGCCTGGGTAACTACTTAGTTGTTTTTAAACTTATCTTTCAAAAGATGTGAGTAGATTTGGGCATCATGGAAGTACTGAAGCTCACTGAAATGTCTGTACTCAGGAGCTGTTTGGAGAAATGCTGTGAAAACATCCTGACATAGAGCCTTGCCAGTGCAATTCAGCCCCATCCTCATTATAATGTCTAGCTTTTTTCCAGCAAAAACTGCCCAAGTCTGCCAGATTCTGCCAGTACATGGGGGTTCCACTGTACAGACTCAGATGAGATGCCAAGCTTATTCCTGTGTGTCACCCATGCGAAATTAAGTTTGAATGAAAAAATACTCTAACATGGTACGGTAGATAGGATATCCACCCCATAGACTAAATAAAAATAATGGGGAATCTATTCACTCTACAGGTAAACAGGTAAGACATTATATTGTACTTTATATTCAATTCAGTACAGCTTATTAATTATTTTAAGGATGACAGTACAGATCAAAAAATATTTTATTTCCTTCCATCTATTCCTCATTAGCCAAATATGCTTTGGATACTTATCACTGGATTTGACAGGTATTATACAAATACACTATATAAGAGATTGATATAAAACTTAATTGGATGTCTGCAGAATGCTTTGAACTTGAAAGGAGATATGCTATATAGCATGTACTATGTGGTATATAGGAGTATTATAGAATGAAAGAAAAAATACAGATTTACTCACATATTCTTGTCTCTTCAAGCAAGGGCAGTCTATGCATACTTAATTTTACCTTTTTAATAAAAAAAAAAGTGAGCACTTAGTTTAAAAAATATTGCACATCTGTCTCATCTCTTGGAAAAATGGAAGTATAGCCCAATAGTGGATCAAATAGGGCTAATACAGATGATAAATAGAAATAGAAAATAATATTTTTAAATTACTCAATTATTCTTAGTTGTATATATTGGTTTCTTCTGCCATTTTTTATTTGTTGTATAATGGAATTCAGTGTACTCTCTTGAGAATGACATTACAACTGTGTTGCCAGAGGCTAACAAACAAGGCACAGATGCTTAAGGGAGATAAAAAAAACTCAAAAGCTAATATTTTAGTGATGTTAAAAAACCCCAATAATGTCAGGGCAGGATCTGTGTTCACTGCTTTTTTCTGTGTTAAGAGTTCTCCCATATATGGGGCAGTTACAGTTTTAAACACGTAGATTTTAGTGCCTTAGGTTTTAGTGTTGGGGAATATGATAAAGCAGTTTCTGACAGATTGCCCTGAGCATATATCTGATCTTTCCAACTGCTGCCTCTATGGTTCACTGAGAGGAAATCAGAAGGCCTGAGGTTGGCAGGTGGCAGTGCAAAGCACACAAATGAAAGGGTTGTCTTTCACGGCTTTTCTCTTTTTTTTTTGTATTTTCCTCTTTTTCCCCCTCCTTATCGCTGGATTTCAACAGTTTGGCCTGTACAAATCCCCATCTGCTCTATCCCTGTCTCCGAAAAATGGCACTTAGAAGCAAGCCTGTGCAGTTGATTCGTACAGAAGCCTTGAGGCATCGGATTATTGGAATTAAAACTGTGCCACTGACCATCATGGGTCATGAACCAGGCCCCTTTATTGTGCTTGGAGCTGCACAAAGGGCTATCTCAGAGTGGGGTGTCTGGAGCAGCACAGCTTCATGGCTCCTTGCCACAGAGTGTCTGTCAACTCGGTATTTTCACATGGAAAGTGACTGTTTTCACCCAGTATAGCTGGGAAGTCATAATCACACATTAATAAAAATAGGGACAATCATCCAGCGTTTCATAGATCAGCCTTTTCTCCACAGTTTTCTGTATACTCATAACAGATGGGTTAGTTGAGATGGGCCAACAGAGATGGGTGATTTACTGGCAAAAAAATTATGACAGCTGGATTGCACACACATGCAAACACGTGCACTCTTAAATTTAAGTAACTTTTTAGAAAGGAAGGTTTTGGTTCTGACCCCACCAGTCAGAACAGCATCAACCCACTAAGAATATTAGGTATTATCTTTCAGTTTGCTGATCTTTAACATTTTCATTAATGACCTAGGCATAAAAATGCAGGAGTATACCGACACAATTTGCTGATAACACGAAGTGGGAGCATTTTCTACCTACAAGAGACAGGATTATTGTAGAGGAAAAGCTGTATGACCCAGAGGAGTGATAGAAGTGGAATTAAATGAAATTGTAAAATGTGCAAGGCCATGCCCTTAAGGACTAATAGCAAGACTGTTCACTATAACACATCAGCTGGAAGGCAGGAGAGAAAATCTTGGATATATCAGCCACTTGCAAGGTGATTATAAGCCACAAATGTCATGCAACTGTGCATAAAATAAATGTCACTTCAAGAGGTATTAGGAGTGATATGTTTGTCAGTGGCATGGAAACATCGAAGGTATTATAAAAGTGTAAGTAAATCTCTGTTAAGATTACCTGTAGTTATTTATGGATGATGATGACAAATTCAAATTTGAATAGGTGCAGACAATGTGTATCAATTTGGTCCTATCAGAGAAAATTAAAGGCAGCATAATTGCATTAGCCTAGGTAAATGAAAGTAGGTAAGTGACTAAAGTACCAGGCCTATGTTGATAAGGAACAAAGGGACATTGTGAGAAATTGTGAGGAAGAGACATGTAAAATAAAGAAAAATGACGGGAAAACATCTAATAGGTATTAAATGGCAAGGAACACATTCTGTCTAGAAGTTAGGTGATGATACACTGCCCATCTCTTGACAGTGCAAAAGCTTCCACCCCTCCCCTCCTGTCTCCTCCTGTCCTGTCCCTTCCCCTCCTCTTTTCAATGGGGTACATAGTGTCATTGCCAGAAATACTGAGGACTGAAATAATCACAAGGATCACTTAAAGATCTATGTCATTCTTCTGAGCATCCTGCGCAGGTGCTATGGTACTTACTTATCTATAGAGTGTGAATAATTGATTTTACTAAGTTAAAATTAGAGCAATTGCCATTAATCAACTTCAGACCCACAACCCAGATTGCACAGCTTAATGTTTCCCTATCTTTTCTTTTTTTTCCCCAGTTATATCAATTGATTTGACAGATAAAATACTACATCTTGATTGCTTCTTGGACTGCATCTGAGTCTTAAAATAGTGTTCTAAATAGAGCTTTTCATATACCCATAACCTCCAGCCCTTGTAGGGTTATCTTCAAAAGGGTAATTCTCTTCAATAATTACATTTGAGGCTTATTCATGTTGTTTTCTGTTTTGTCTTCTAATTTTTTGGCAAACTTTCAGAAAAAATTCTATAACATCTGAAATTGTTGCTCTAGAACAATTAAGCTACAAATTTAACACAGGAAGAAAAAGGTAGGAAGAGATGGTATATTTAGCATACTTCACTTGAATAATTGGGCACTGAAAATACCTATAAATTCTGGAATGTTAATGTTTTATCTGTGACTATGTTCTACTCCAAATGTAATCTTTCCAATCCATCTGTTTGCTCATACAAGAGCCCAGTACATTCAGGCAGGTGGAATGCCACTGAGATAGATCTCATGGTCTTCCGTTAGCAGTGCACTCAACCTGCTGCCAAGCAGCTGAGCAAACTTTTGTTTTGGTTGTACCCGAGAAAGTTGAAAGGACAGAGATCCTTACCCAAGCTAAGAGAACTATTACAACTCATGGACAGTTAAAACATTTGTATTTTTTTATGAGTAACCCTATTCATTTCACAGGACTACATGACATAAAAATGCACCAAACACTAGCAACATAAAGAAGGCGAGTCAACATCATACACTTAATCCATAAAAGACCAAAGGTATTGAAAACTGTTAAGTCCTATTGTGGATGAGCTGTAGTGTAATTTTCATTTATGCTATTTATTCATCCCATCGGTACAGCTTTTCTGCAGTCTGCAGTATGCCCCACCATCAGATTATGAAGTGCAAAGTTCAGCATGTGTTCCAGATCGAAAGCAGTATTGAATAGCAGATATAGATCAAAACAGCTCATCTTTCAGTAGAGACATCACAGAAAAATAACCATTGCCATAAATATCAAATCACCATAGGAAAAGAATACAAACCACTTTTTTCACAGGTAGGTTTCGGTATCCAGAGCTGTATATGAAAACATGCAGCAATTCTGGATTAAAAACAAATATTCTCTTGGATCATTTTAAACCATCTGTGGTTTAAGCTGTTCCTTTCTTTCACTGCCCTCTTCTCCCCCCTTTTATTTTGTATACGTAGGTATACCACCTGGTCAGAGAAGGATGACTGCTTGTTTCCAGACTGTTTCATTAGGGCCTGAAATGAGGGGTAATAGGAATTTTTCCATTTACTTCAGTAATTTTGTTTCATTTACTCAACCCTCTTGCCCATATGGCATGAGAATTGAATACTTCTACTCCCTTTTTCACTGTAGTAGCCTGTGAGGCTGTATGCTGCTCTCTATGATATGTGGTCTACTTCGGTTCTGCACATTTTTCAAACACTAGTAAGAGAAAGAAAAATGGTCGGAAGTATCTAATCAAGCTTTTCAAACATGAAACCAAAACCAAAACAAGGCAAAGCAGGTAGAAATATTGTTATGACCTAAGATCTGTAATTATCAAAACCTTCCACCTGTCTTTACTTATGTGGACAGAGTTATCTTTTGATGTGTTTATCTCAACTCAGCAGTTACATTTTCATGTAGATTCTTTGAATAGGTTTGGAAGAAACTTCAGCGAGGCTGAAGGGACAATGGGCTCAGCTGGTGAGTGCACACTCAGGTTCCTGGCTATGACTGTACAGCCTTTGCTGATGTCTGTATTTTTAAGTATCAATACCTAAGACATTCAAAGCTAAATTAATTGTGTCACTAATTTTTTTCAATCTCAGTTGCCTTAAAAGAAATGGGTGATTCATTTATGAAGCAAATCATCCCAAAAAGCCACACCTCAGCACAAGGAGGATAAAAATGTGCCTGGAAACAGCTAGCATAGATTTACCAAGGGCATATCATGCCTGACAAGTTGTCTGAGTTTTATAATGGCTTTCAGATACATAACTTTGCAGATGATTATGTTTACCTTGGCTCTTAGAAAACTTTCAACTCAGTCTCTCATAGTGTCCATATAGCCAAACAACTGAGACATGGTTTAGATAGATAGATTACAAAGTGGAGGGAAATTAGCTGAACCACTAAGAACAAAGGGCTGTGAGGAGCAGTACAAAGTCCAGCTAACAAAAAATTACTAGTAACATTCCTCAGACGTGAACTGCAAGGCAGTATTCTGAATATCCACTAACAAGTGGATTCTGGGGTGGAAGGTACCTTCATGAGAGGTACCTGATTGGATGTTGTGGTTGATACAGTGGCAGGTAGCATATATACACAGAAAGGACATTGCCAGACTGGGAAAATGGTCTGATAGGAACCACATGAAATTCATCAAAAGCAAATGCTAAGCCTGCACCTGGGATCGACAACATCATGCAGCAGTACCACATGAAAGAAAGCAGCTTTGCAGAAGAGGACATGGAAGTTTTGGGTGAATTTACCATAAACCAACAATGTGCCCTGACAGTGGAAGTGGCTGGACATGTTCTGTCTGGATTGTACTAGCAAAAGTGTAGCTAGCAGGTCCAAGAAAGTGATCCTTGGATCTTTACTCGTCACTTTTGGGAATGTATCTGGAGTATAGTGTCTATTTTGTGGTTCACAGTTCAAGAAATAAATTGATGTTCAGCAGAAATCCCCAAGACGGTCTTAGAAATAGAGCACAAAAAGTAACAGGAGAGACTGAGAGATCTGAGCTTGTGGATTTTTTCAGCCTGATGAATCAAAGGGAATCACCTTGCTGTCTTCAGCCACCTAATAATCAGTAGATCGAAGAGAAAACCAGGTTTTTGTCGGAGGTGTACAAGGAAAGGGTTAGAAGAAATGAAAAAAAAAAATTGCAGCACAAGAAAATCATATTAATAATGAGGGGGTTTTCCACTGTAAGAGTGGTTAAACAATGGAACAAACGCCTAGAGAGGCTGGGAGATTTCCTTTCTTGAAGGTGTTCAAAACTCTACTGAATATAGTAATCTGCTCTAGGTGGACCCACTGTGAGCAGAAGTTTGGACTAAATGACCTACAGAGAATCTCTTCCATCCTAAAGCATGCTATGATTATCTGATTTCTATGTATCTTTTAGTAGAATATATTTAATTCAGCTTGAAAAATTTGTCAGCCATAGCAACTGCCTCTTCTCTCTGAAATGTGATCTACATTAATTTTTCCAAATCATTTTCTCAAGGTACCATGCTTATCCTCTTGTTAATATTCCTTACATTGAGTGCTACAAAACTTTACCACAGGCAGTTGTCATTTTCTAAACCATTTAATAACATTCATTTTATTTCTAAGGGTAAAAAAATAACGGGATGATAACATGTCCTGAATTGCTAGCGACAGTAACTGTTACGGCTTCAAGCACTTACTGCTTTTCACCAGATGTTGCTTTTAGTACCAACAATTTTATTCCTCAAACCTAGGCTTATTTGTGTATTTAAGAAATGCACATTCACACATGCCCTAGGTAAACTGAGCTACAGCTTTGTCAGTGTTGGACTGAAAAGTTTATTCCCCTGGATTATAATATAAATTTATTAGCTGTAGTTACAATTTGGTCTCCCAGGGTGTATTAATACAGCATGTTTTACACATCAAAAGAATATCTGCGTAATTAGACGGATACATGATGGACAAAGAAGGTTAAAAAGATGGTTGCAGCAAGGAGTTTCTGCCATTCTGTTTGTTAAAAGTTTATTTTCTCATTCTATCCTCAAGCTAGCATAATAAAGATCTCATCTATCTTCCTCCCTTCCACCATCCCTCCACCCTCACCCTTCTGCTTATACTTCCTCTCTCTTCACTATATCCTTTCGTTTGTGGCAATAAACAAGAATGAGCATCCCAGCTAACCTCTCTGTCTTCAGACAAAAATTCAGATTCTGTTAAAAACCTACTGATTAATCCTTGAGCATCATCACTGCTTAAGTTTCTTTTAGTAAAGTATCCAAGATGTCTTGAAGATGTATGCAAAAAAGTCTGGGGCTATATTCAACAAAGTTAAGATTCTGCCAGCTGTTAGCTATTGCTTTTGCTTACTTTAAGGTGCTCAGTCTTCTGAATAAAAATCAAAGCCCACAGGCAGCAAATTGAGAAGGGTTGTCCAAATATATTGCCTGCAGAACAGGGAGCTTTGCCAACAGGACCTGGTAACCACAGATGTACGTGCAAGTTACCACGGAAACTATCCAAGTGCATGTTCTTAGCCTGCAGCACAAGTGAGGTAATTTGAGTGAGGTTAGCAGGCACTAAGAGAGCTTGTTATGTCTAATTAGCTAAATGCATTCTTACAGCTCTTCCTACCCACCGGCCATTTAAGATTTTTAATTTTTCTCCCTCAGCACATCCGTTTCTCATTGTTATCCCTTTCATATGCAGTTCTTCAGACTCAGGATTTTATTATGCACTCTTCATGCTGGTGGATCTCAGTACATGATGGAGCTAAGTAGATACTCCTCATGCAGCTGTCATTCCTGTTTTAAGGTTCCTATGTCATGGGCCTCTGTCTTTCAGTGTTGCTGCAACCAAGAAAAGACTCTGTTCACTCATGAGCTCTCCTTTCATCACATAAGAGAGGAGTATAAAAAGAAAATATCAGTGAAGCTCCCATGATTTTTTTCAGTCAATTCATATTCTACAAAAGTGCAACATTTTGCCTGAACTAATATTGACATGAGGAAGATCAATGTCATTAATTTAATAAAGATACTGTGTAAGTATTTCTCATAATGAGATTGTTTGACAAACTTTCCCAATAAACTTCAAGACTACTGAACCCTCAAAATTAATTACATATTCCTGGAAAAAAACCCACAAAACAGCTCACCACTCCCCTTTCCTGATATAATATCCTTGTCTCACTGCACTGAGAAACTTTTTCTTTGAAAAGCGACCCAAGTAATAAGTAGAAAGGTGAAATGTTCTGTAAATTGTGCATAAAGCACATTGGTACCTCATAGACTTCAACACATGCTTGCTTCAGCAAACAACTTCTGAAAAAAAACCCAAAGCTTAAATTATTCCATTGCAGTCCAAATCTCTATAAATCCATTATAAATTCTCCCTCTGTCTCACTCCTTTCGAATGCCTACTTCAGCAGCATGAACAGAATCCCTGAATCCCAACAGATGACAAATGCATGGAGATGAAGGGAGGAGGGAGAGATTTATTGCAATTTCCTTTTCACTGCCAGGAATTTAGCATGGTGTTCTCTGTCAGCCTGAAAGCTTTGTCTGGGAGTATGATTATATGTAAGAACTGTATACTCGAATATATATGTGTTGCACTCCATGTGTTGTGAAGCAACGTGTGGTGTCAGGACACACAGGACTACTGAATTTGGAATGGACATTTTTTGTGACCTTTTTATTCCAGTGTTGGAAACTTGTATTCAGCTTAAGCAAAGAGGGAACTTTTGGAGCTAAATTCCAGTAGTCTGTTATATGGATAAAAATGACACATTTAACTGAACAAAACTTTGGCTCAAAACACTGTTTCAGTTCTGTGAATTGCCAGTATTTTTGTTTGGTTGTGTGTGTGGGTTTTATTTCATTTACAGTTCTTTGTGACTATACATAAAAACATACACAAATAAATATACAGCTCTTTCTACCTCTTTCTTTTTTTGTATTTAGCTCTTCAGATTTATTTCTGTTTTCCTCCAGATTTCTTGAATCACTTTTCCCAGTGTTCAGTAGACAACTGGAAAATATCACACTAAAGCAGAGCCCTGGTCTTCTCCTCACTGACTCCTACCCTGTTTTCTTATCTCCTCATGTCAGTTGAGTGTTTTCAGGACAAAATACTGCTTTTCAGAGGCTGTTTTACATCTTCAAAGTAATAAAATGGCACAGATGATTGCATAGGTTACCAGGTATTAAGTGGATTTACTTAGTACCCAGTCTGAATAGTGCCTGAGTCCGAATGAAGAACTCAGTTCAATTGATGAGTGGAATTTTAATTTCTAACACATGAATCAAAACGGGCTACATTAGTCTACATATGGATAAAAGATATGGGGGGTGGTGGTGGTTGTGCTGTACTGATAGTTGTGCTCACAAACAATAGAAATCACTTGCTGTGTTAAAAGTTCAACCTACTAACTTTCTATCTGCTTAAAAAAAAAAAGGCTGAAAGGTACATTTGCAGCTTCTTTCACATGGAAATTTTTTAGTAAGCATCTGTCTTTGGCAGATGATAATTGATATTTTTTGTTGTTGCTTACAAAAAATTAAAAAGGTTTTCTTTTCTTGTGAACCTAAAAATGCAATTCCTAGACTTTTTTCCATACAAAAATCTGGTCTCCTTATGTACGTATTCCAAGCTGAACTGACACAGAAACTGCTTTTTTGCAACTATCTTATGGCCATCTACAGCGGAGTGTTGCAATCAAAGTACCTTTAAAGATGATGGACAATTTAGAAAATTGTCAGATCTCTGAAAAATGCTTTGAGCAATTGGCCTATACTTGTTCATCTTGAAGACTGATGCTAAGGATTTAACACTTCCACATTCTCTTCAAATTAGACCCAGAGCTATTGCTGACTGATGCAAGATCATGTGGCTCCAAGTATCCAATTCAGTCAGATCCTGAGGCCATCACTCTGGAAACATTTCCTGGTGTAAAGATGCTTTTATCCACTCATCAGTCTTGCTTTTGACAAGATAAAGCCAAGAGTTCAGTCTGTAGTAGACAAGAACAACTTCAGTCTAACCTGCAGACAGCACCCTGTTTCCATGGTGGTTTTTGCATGAAATGAGATATTGTTTTAATTATTTAACATTACATCTGTGAAATAATGAAGTAACATTATCACAAGTAGGAAACAATAGATCTAGGTTTTGCTTGCTTTGCAACTAGGCAACTGCATGGAGAATGTTTCTTTTTACTCAGAACATTTTCCCAAGAGTCATAGGTCCTGTATTACAAGGATACTGTGAGTCCAAAGTGTGAGGAAAATAAAAAAATCTAAAAGGGAGAGAAAGACTAGGCAGAAATCAGAGCTGAGCAGTAATATCCATCACAAAAGGAGCTAAAAACCTCAAGAAAGTATTATTCAAGTGTGAATTAGCATTGCTTTGAGATTTTTTTCACAAGAAAAAGAGTGAGACAGATGTATTTAATGAAATAGCTAGTAATAGTTTAGAGTTTCCATATAAGAGTGTAGCAATGACCTTAGCAGGTCAGAGAACATGTCAGTCTAATCTAACAGTGGTCAATAGTGAAGAACATAAAAACAAGTGTTTGTTGATGTTTCATGAAATTACTTTCTCAGCCCCTAACAATTTGCGTTTCCTTAGGATCAAATGTTTCTTCCTAGCTCAGAACAGAAAGTTTAAGATGTATTTCATATCCTTCCTTACTGATTAACCAGGCAAGAACTGCATAAGTTGGGCAGAAAAAACACCTTAGTTTTTCTCCAGAAATCTTTTTTTCCCATGACTATTATAAAGTTTTCCTTTAAAAAATAGCAAATTAATTTTGCAATTCCACAATCTCCATCCTCAATCCCCTAAAACTAATGCACAAAGCTCACCACAGAAGCCCCAGACAATCCTATTATTTTCTGCATTGCTAAAACCACATTTTCATTCCTGTCCAATTGCAAAGACCAGGTTATGAGGGGAAGGGAAAGAATACTTGTGCCTTTGTAATGCAGAGGTTGAAACAGCTGAGGGCATGAGGTATGCAATACTGTGCAATAACTATTTCCATGACACCCAGTCTGTTGGGGTGTACATCCACACAGCAAGACCACATCTTCTCCTTGGCCCAGTCCATTAATCATATCTACACCCATGGCCGTTCATGCTTGACCCCATTCTGGTCACCAACAATTCGCACGTGTGAAACCAGCAAAAAGTATCACAGAGGGGCAAGGCAGGAAGGAAAACATGGAAAACTCTAATAAGACACTAGCTTTCATGTAACTCTGGAGAGCGGAAAGAGGAACAGAACTAATTGCAATACCCTCATAACAGTGATTAATTGTATGGCAGCTTTTATCTCATCTAGCCTTGTAATCTGGAAAGCCAGCAAAGCTGAGCCTGCAGAATTGCCTGCCATGAAGTCAGAGTGAGGTTTGTTCAACTAATTACTTCTGAAGACTTCCAAATGGTTTTAAGAGTAATGGTGCTGACATGAAATTCTCTTCTCACATTTCTGCAGCATGTTGCTCATTTACTGCTCAGGCTGCTGAAAAGAGGTGTCTGCTTCCCCAGGGGCTGAGGAGAAAAATAAGGTGTACATGTTGGGTGAATGAAAAATGCTGGTTAGTGTCAGCACAAACTAATTGTGAATTCTAGTTGAATCTTGACCAAATCAAACTGGTAGCTGCAATGTGTACATTTGAGAATGGGATCACACATAACGATTAAAATGTTTATGTTTGCAGAAAGAAAAGTTTCAACATTATGTTTTTAAGCAATAATTAACTTTAATTTAAAATCCTGAAACAAAGCAGATTATTTGTGTTGAAGGAGATGGAAACAAGATTTTAACATCAAGGATTTTTGTTTTACTTTGGCTTTTACTGTGCATTTGTTTAGACCTGAAACATAGTTGTATTGAATGCCTGGCCACAGAGGAAACACTGGTTCCTCACGAAGGCTAGTATTCAACATTTCTTTCCACCTGAATTGATTTCCACTTGATCTTGCTTTTTCCCCTCCTTTCAGGGATGTCACTGCTCAATGGCAAGAATATGATGGACAGTTTATAAATGCAAATATCTGACAAAAGAGAGAAAGGGTAGATGGGATTAGAACATTTTTCTGTTCTTTTAAAAAAGTATTCCATGACAAATATTATGTGAACAAATAACAACAGTGGGGCTTGTCTTAAAAAGACAGAAAGATTGATTTTTCTGTTTTATCTGGTTCTGCTCAGGTTTTCAACCCCAGCAACTGCTGTAATATCGAAGTATTTGAGCTTTGACCTGAACAATAGCATTTCACACTTGGAAGGATCCTTTTACCGGCCTGTAGAAAGTCTCTGCCACCATGCCTGTTGATACAACACTTGCCAAGGAAAAAATTAATAACTGTCAAAAATGACATAGGTATGATAGACTTGTTTTCGGTTTAGTGGATTGGATTGCACGTTTCTTAAAATGGGAATCAAATGCTTACAGTGAAAATCTTTGGCTCCAAGAAAGGCAGGTGGCAATGTAAGAACACAGCTCAGTTTTTGCTAGACCTAGTCCCATCTGTCGAAATACAGAGCTTGTCCCTGTCCACATTACTGCGTAGGTCCCTGGTGCTTGTCAGTGCTGGGTGGCCAGGGACCACCTAATTTCTTCCTGGTACCTTAGACATGGAGTGGTAAACTAAGACTAGTGATGATTGGCCATTCCAGGTTATTGTTCATCATTAATAAGAAAACTCACAGGTGCTGTGCAGAACTACATTCAGTATAAAACCAGTGGTCAGTGTTGAGATTAAAAAGAAATATCATTCATGTCATATAGACAACAGCCATTTTTTGCTTTCTGTTTTCCAGAATGGCATTCACTTTCCCGACCCATGAGATGACTTTTCTCTTTTTTACTTGACAAATTTACTTATAAGAGAATGAGGAAATTGTGAATACCTTTGATCTCTCCAGATTTTTCCTGTGGCATATTATAGGTTCGCATGTGTATCAAAACGTTATTATATTTGTTCTGATATCCTGAGGGAATGGACTGTGATGGAAAGGGACCCAAACATTTGTGTGGATTCTTATGGATTGCCTGTGTGTATCTAAAGTGATATCCAGGTGCTAATACACAACCTGTCATCTGGTTCTTGTTTTCTGAATGGGGCCTGTTGGTAAACATTACAAATCCAGCAGAGATGGAAAGAAAGGACATGGAACTTTCCTATACTTTTTTCCCTAGACTTTTCAGAGCATTCATGGCTTTTTCTACTCCTTTTATTACTTACTGTGGTGCAAACAAGGCTGCTCAAAATGCTGCTTCCCTCCCTGTGTTCTTAAACAGTTTTCTTTTGTTTACAGCTCGCAAAAATTATCACCTGTCAAAAATACAAAGCTGGATCAAAAAACACTCTAGTTCCTCCTGTTAGCCTCAGTAGGATTTAGATGATCACTCTGTTGAGCAACATGTGCCCCCTTTTACCTCTGATTAGTGATCAAGATCCATGTCTTCAGCAAAGATAATTCACAGAATGAAGCATTTGGATCTATAATTATCACTCTGTTTGCCATTTTAAAGTTAATGAGGACTGTCAAGATAGAAATCTCTATGAAAAATTTGGAAGAATCCTTGCAACCCTTAGCACTCTACCTGCAGACTCCAGACCTCTTCATGGCAAACTGCAGGTCCCAGTCACACAGGGGAGAAACTGCAAAAAGCCATCTCAAATAGATCATGCTGTTTCAGGGACGAGATGCACAAGAGGAAAGGCATTGCTTTCCTGCATGAGGACCACCACTAGCTTACCTGAGATGTTGGTTTTGAGTCATAGAATCAGCTAGGTTGGCAAAGACCTTTAAGATCATCAAGTCCAACCATTACCCTAGCAGTGTCAAGGCCACCACTAACTCTTATCACTGAGGGCCTCATCTATATGGTTTGTGAACACGTCCAGGGCCGGTGACTCCACTGCTGTCCTGGGCAGCCTGTTCCAATGCCTGACCACCCTTTGGGGAAGGAGTTGTTCCTTATCTCTAAACTACCCGTGGTGCAGCTTGAGGCCATTTCCTCTTGTCCTGTCACTTGCTACTTGGGAAAAAGAGACTGACCACACTCCACTACAACCTCCTGTCAGGCAGTTGTAGGGAGCAGTAGGGTTCCCCCTGAGCCTTCTCTTCTCCAGACTAAACGCCCCAGGTCCCTCAGCTGTTCCTCATCACACTTGTGCTCCAGGCCCTGCACCAGCTCTGTTGCACTTCTCTGGACCCTCTCCAGCACTTTAATGTCTCTCTTTCAGTGAGGTCCCCAGAACTGCCAAGTCGGCCAATATCATCTCTGTAGATGAAATCAACTTTGGGATGTTTCTGTTGCTGCCTACACCAAAGGAGAGACAAAGTGGAACACAAAATTGTTTGATCTTGATGGAGATTTTCCATCTAATGACAGTCCAAGGACAGGGGTAGACTATTGATCTGTTTGTTTTCTTTGCACTTTGTTTCTCAGAGACAGATATTTTTATGTTCTGCCTATGGGGCCCAATGATTGCCAGTGCCTCCCCACCCACTTTCCAGCACAGCTGGTTTTGTGCTTTCCTTTTGGTTGTACAGGAACTGACCTTAGTGGGGAACTGGCTGTCTTAAAGGTGGCAGCTCATCCATCACAGCTTTCACAGGCTGTCAGCGTTGCATTTAATCTCACTTGTAATTTTCCATGGGAGGTTTGCAAAAGTCACAAATGGAATCTTAATGTTATAAAATGAGGTTTGTAGACAGTGAATACTTCCTGTCTGTATGAAGCTTTGCTGCATTCCAGCTGGACTGAACTATCCTGAGTTGAAAAACTCCCAAATTCAGCCTAAAGTCCCATGTGCTATCCATGATGCATGCTGTTGTAGCTGGTATGTCTTTCCTCTCAACTCATACATGCTCAAATGGGCGTTCAGAACGATGTGCTTTTCAAGGAAGACGTGAAGAGACTGTTTTCCTGGGGTTTACATACCATGTCCATGAGGCTTCATTGCCCATTTTATGGACTTTTCATGCTCTTTGGTTATACTGCAAGCTTCATGCCCTGCTTCTGTAAGCCCTGATCCAAGCCCCACTGAAACAATCACAGTCTTTCAAGTTTGGATCAAACTTCTGCCAGCTCCTAAATTTTCATTTTTCATTATCTTCACTACACCAGTCTTTCACCTTCATTCCCTTCTTAAGCTTTACCTGCAAAAGAACAAGCTAAATTGGAATCAATACATCCAGAATTATACTCTGGGAAACAATGCCAGATTCAATCACAGAGAGTTACTCTGAAGATGAGGTATAAAGCTCTGCTTCCTAGATATATATTCAATAGAATGACTTTGCTGCCTGATCTGTCTGTCCGTGTTATGCTGACAGACAGATCATATCTTCTGTTGATACAGACCCATGGAAGCTGCAATTTGTCAACACGTCCCTAAGCTGTGCAGATTTGGGATGGATTTCTATCATATAGTTTCTTTTCTGGCAATAAGATGGGAATGAGGTAAATCCCTGGAATTATGTGGGTGTCAGTGACCTCATCAAGGGCTTTATCCCTTGTTTCTCATTCCATAGGTGTCTACCCTTTTGACCGGATTATGAACCAAAATAAAAATGTGTATTGCTCCTCAAGACACTTGTTTGTATTTAGAGTTCTTTCAGCACAAAGATTAATCAAATTACCATAGCTATATTTTCATTGGTGCTGGAAGCGGTAATGGTAATTATGACAACATTAGATTTCAGAGAAGCCTGTTTTTAGCCTTGAAGCTGAAAAGCTTCAGCTAAACATCCTGAAATTGTTTGTGCCAGGTGTCCTGCTCATGCTGAATTAGTTCATAAAATTTCCCCAAAGCAGTTAATCAGTTCCTCAGGATAAGATTTAAGAACAATACCATGCCTTGAAGTGAGCCATTGTCATTAATAAATTTCATGTTTTTCCATAAGATGGAAGGACTCTGGAGTCCATAACCAAACTTTTGCTGCTTTTTATAGAAATCTGGCCAAATTTGGCCAAGTTACAAGCCCCCAGCCACACAGAGACTGGGAGGAAGTTTTTCTGCACAATTTATTTCCCCTGAGTATTCTCCACTTCCCACAGTTCTTCTCAGTCTTGTTTCATTATGAAGCATAGCATGTCTTCCCTGCAGTTGTTCTTCCTTGCAGGTGGAATAAAACATAGTTTTGATCCTAAGAAAGACAAAAAATCAAAAAAAACACTGAAAAACAAATGGAACAAAGGAGGAATTAGATGAGCAGAGACCAGGTAGTCATGAAGCAAAAGGAAAGACAGTATTTTATATTTGAGTATTGCTGTGCTTGCACCCTAATTGCATTTATGACCTTACAATTCTTTAACATAAGGATATTTCAAGTTATGTGGTTGGGTTTTTTTTTCCTTTTAGATAATGAATTTATGAAATCTTCTCTGAAACTGCAGCTCTGTGTAATCATTTGCTCAGAACTGCAGTGTCTTTAACAAAATAAAATAAAAAAATCCTCCTTCAACTCAAACAAGGCATAACAAGAAAAAAATGATTATAAAGTCCAAAATGGATCAAAATAGTCTTCTATCCAGACAATCAATTTCTCAATGGTGCCCAATAGACATATTGAATCACACATTTTGCTTACACAGCTGCCCAGAGAAAAACATGGACCATATTGCTACCCATCTCCTTTTTGCTAAAGGTTGGCAATTATAGCAGTTGGAAAGTAGTAACAATTTTTCATTGTGTCAGTGAGTATTATTCAGGTTGGCATACGACCTCCCTGCTTACTCTTACAATATTCTTAATTAAGATTATACCTGTAACTTAGATGTATAATCCTAGTAATGTTCCAATGTTTGTGACTCAGTGCAAAGGTGATGGGGAGGAATTCTGTGGTCTGTGTTATGCAGGTACTTGCTTGGTGCAGATTTATCTCCAGGCTGGAATGAACTGACTTTCTGTGTCATCCCAAATACTATTTCTCACTATGTCCAGCTTTACAGATAGATGCCAAAAATGCAATGACGTGATGTCGCAACTTAAACATAAAGGGCGTATTCCTCATGTTTGTACATTAACACCAGGGTTTGTTTCCCTCATAAATGCAAATGGCACTTCAGGTGCATGAAGGTAGAAATACAAAAACCAGTAACCAGTATCAGTCATGTGGCAGTAGCAATTAAGACTTCCCATAGCTGATTATGTAGCCTTTTGCAAGGCTGTCTAAAAGTACTTTTTTTGCCTTTTTATCCGGTGGTTGGAAAGCTACTTGAATAAGTCATGATATCCAAATACAAATAAAAAGAAAGGCTGGAATTTCTGACCTAGAATTTTAATATACATCATACGTGTCATTCATATAGTTCATTCATTTAGTTTGATGTTCAAATACTGAAAAGAGATGATAGTCTACTGGCTGGAAAGCTAGCTTAACATTTAGAAGCTCATAGGGTTTGCTCCTTGTTTTGCTGCAGACTTGTTGTGTGTTACCAGATGAGCTCCCAAAGTGCAAAACGTACATTAAGTTGTAGGCAGTGGCACTCCTTATAGTAAGCATTTAACATCTATTTGAACCACACATGGATCAGTATGCCGAACACCCTTCCATTTAGCAAGCTGGCAGGTCAAATGCTAAGAGGTAGCCCATATAGAAATTTTAGGAGTTAGATCTCTGTTTCAAAATCCAAGCAAATTAGAAAAAAATCTGCCTTGGTCCCCTCTAGATTCATGATGATTCCTCCCCTTAGAGTTACTCAAAGTACAGACATATTTCCTCATGTTCTCTGAGAACTGTAAGTACATGAGGTCACTTAAGGAAGATGAGCTGAAAAACAAATATATTTTGAATCTTCTTACAGCTCAGGCATTAGCTCAGTGGCAGGATTACAGGCCTACCAAGACCAAAACACTTAAAGGCATGCTCAGAAATTAATGTAACTGAGAAATCTTAAGATATGAAAGCTGGTGCGCTTAAGGAGTCAAGTTGCCTCCAGGATTAGGGTAATACTGAACAGGGATTTTCTGTGTAAGTCTTCCTGGCAATCTGTTCCAGTCTATGGAATAAAGGTACCAGCATTATCAAACTGCAGGATTACTGCACCAAAAAGAGGAAATACATGGAAAAATGTTGCATTAGAATTAGGGAAATAATATACCTGAGCACATGAATATTGTCAATATACTCTGTTCAGACATCTCATGGATTCATTCTGATCCTTTCACTCTTGAATTTTCTCTCTTGGAATATTTTTCTGTAAAATTAAAGGTCTGTGATTTGTGGTATGCGAAAAGTCAGACTACAGCTACAGTAACTTTCTCGTGTTGATTCATGCTTTGTGCATTAGGCAATACTTACGGACTTTTCTCTCTAGGTCTCAACTGAAGAAGGAATGAGCTTAGCCAGAGAGTACTCCTGCTCCTTTTTTGAGACTTCAGCTGCCCTTCGCTTCTACATTGATGATGTCTTTCATGGACTAGTGAGGGAAATCCGAAGGAAAGAGTTCTCACTGGTGGAAAAGAAGATAAGGAGGAAGGATAGTCTGTGGAGGAAACTGAAAGGATCCTTGAAGAAAAAAAAGGGAAGTACAACCTGATGGCAGTTCCCTGAGAGCCACCCATCAGGAGCTGACCACAGTAACGGGTAACAGTTCAAAAAGGCATCATTGACATAGCATCTTCCAGAGTAGGTCCTGGAGTTTTTTCCCTTCAGCCGTCATGCAGAAGTAGCTCCTTGAAGGCCCACTTCATGGTTGCCCTGTGGCTCCTCTGTATTATAGATAAAGTCACTTAGCATACCCTTTCATCCATTCTCTGCAAACCTGAGTGGAGAAATTACCATGGTGTTTTACCTGCGGTCCCTGGCTGGTCTTCACATGGTAGGAGTTAAGCTAGTGTACAAGGCAGAACCAGTTTCCACCAGCTCTAGGAGAAGGAGTTGCACTTAGTGCCTCCTCTCTACATGCATTTCACCATCCCAGAAATTAATAACATTGTTTTCAGTGGACTTTTTGACTATTTAAGGACTTTAGGATTTGACCTCCAGCTTCGCATTCTAATGTAGGTTTAGGGTTAGATTGTGTTCAGCCCACGTGCCCATGTCTGTGTGAATGTGTATGTGTAAAGCAGGCCCAAGGGAGCTTCTGATTTTCACCCAGTAGAGCCCTATGCTCATTGTGTCCTTTCCATTTAGCATGAAGTGTTGGCAAGCATAGCACAAGTCACACACACCAGCTGTCCGAGAGGCTGCAGGGCCACTGCTCTCTCTCCTCTGCTCATTACTCACCAGGACTGGCTACAAGATGTGCCATGTCCTACAGACATGCAGTGCATAGAATAGTTTGGGTTGGACGGGTCCTTTAAAGTCATCTGGTCCAAACCCCTGCAGTGACCAAGGACATCTTCAACTAGGTCAGGTTGCCAAAGCTCTGTCCAGCCTGACCTTGAATGTTCCCAGGGATGGGGCATCCACCACCTCTCTGGGCAACCTGTGCCAGTCCCTCACGATTGGACACACTCCTGCATCCTACCAAGAGCACACAATAGCACTGTCTGTCTGATACTTCACAGAGCTTTCCCTTTTTTTGCAGCTTTTTTCCAGCATGTAATAACATTTATGATGTACCATTCAGCCCTTGACTTACTAGAGAATTGCATAAGGTCAGTCATCATCTTTCACAGTCCTTGACCATCCAAGTGAATCATTTGATTGATCAGTTGGACAGGTCTTTTAAATATTCCTTTTTTAAAGCTAGCATAAAGTATAGTCTCATTGACCTTTTCTGTTCCCAAACTTCTTTTAGTATTTGCTTTATTTATAAATTTTACAATTAAAACATGCATACATTTTGTCAAGAAATAAAGATTGTGATTTCCATTAAACCATACTAGTAGTTGGTGTCATTTGTCTCTGTACTGGAGTAATAATTGATATCATTAGGAAAATACATATTTTTATAAGTAAATGTTACTTTTTTCACAAATAGTTTCTTTTTGACTAGTTTGCATGGTTTCAATTAATTATATTTTGAATTATATGGTGGGGGGGTTGATTTGCTTTGCTTTGTTAAACTTGATAAGGGCATGGTTTCACACAGAATTTCAGTTCATTCAAACCATTCATCTGATGATTGTTCTCCACTTTTCCTTCCTTTCAAGAAAGTCTTGTAATATTTTTTGACTTGTCAGAAATTCTCCATCAAAAGTACTATTTTACTGTATATAGTTAGGTAATGTGTGGATATATACTAGATATTTTATATAATACAATATTACATATTGTATTGTATATGACCACATTCATTCATTTAAGGTACGTTTTCTGTTTCTGGCCTCCAACAGCTGAAGTTTGCATTTATAGTCTTGCAACTACAATTATTATTTTACCTGTATTGCCACTGAGATTTTAGGTCAAACATCCTAGAAACAAAGAGATTTGCTTGTCCAAAGAGTTTATGCACTAAGTATTGGTGGAGAGACAACAGGAGGCTGCACTGAACAGATGGCAGCTATGAGACAATAAATAACAAGGGGAAACATCTGTGACTGTTCCAATACTGCATATTGCAAAAAGGGGAATGAAACAGTTGTTCACGTGTAAAAGACCATAGAAATTACTATCCTGAGAAACCTTGAGGGATGCTCATTGGTCTTTTTCAGGCATACGCCTAAGCTTTGTGTCAATTGAAAACCATTTAGTATTGGTTATTATGTCATTGCACCCACCCTCATGAGGGACATATTATACCAAGACTGGCTCGGCTGCATAGTTTTAGGGGTACCTTGCTTCAAGTCTGTTTGCAGTACAGCAGAGGTTGCAGAAGAGGGCACAGACAGAATCTAAGATTCAGCCTTAAATGGATTCGTATTTTAAACATGCCCGTCCTCTGACATTAAGGTCATCTGGCATGGAGCAACATTTTCCCACACTATTAAGCTCTTTTAGCCTTCACAGCAGGGTTACCACACACAGACTGCTGCTGGAAGTGGTCCCTGGACTATGCTAGGTTCTGTATCGTGCTCAGCAACTGATTACAAAAGTGCAGGCCTGCCATGATCTGAAACAAAGGGGTCTTTAAAACAATTTAACATTATGAGTGACTTCCTGAGTATGTTCAAATTACTAGTACAGACACAGCTTATGTAGTCATATTTTCAGATGTACCAAGCCCATGAAATCTCCAGGTTCTGATTGTCTCTACAATCAGCCCATATGTGGCATGCTTTGAAAGATACTTGGAACTAGGTGAGTGTCTTCAAAAAGAATGAGGCGTCATACCCTCTGAAGGCCTTCTCCTACATCTTCCATGAGCCATTTCAAGTATCTGAATGTGTACTGGGCAAAGGGCTCACTCCACTTTGATCATATAGAACTTGAGCATGTCACTTAGTCATTCAGAGTCCTTAGATTAATAAGAAGGGAGAGGTTTCTATGCCTGGTTATTTGTCCTGTCTGGCTTGCATGGTGTCCTAGTTTCAATTCAGAGTTAATTTTCTTCCTAATAGCTAGTGCAGCCCTGTGTTTCAGCTGCAGTCTGAGAACAATGCTGGTAACACATTTTAGTTGTTGCTCAGTAGCACTTACAATGATCAAGGACTTCTCAGTCTCTCATTCTCTGCCAGTGAGGAGGGGCACAAGAAGCTGGGAGGGAGCAGAGTCAGACCTGTCAAAGGGGTATTCCATACCACAGTACATCATGACCAGTGTATAAACTGGGGGGAGTTACCCAAAAGAGATTGATCACTGCCTGGGGATGGGATGGGTATTGGTCAGCAGGTAGTAAGCAACTGTCTTGGTTTTGTTTTCTTTTTAATATTTTCTTTGGGGTTTATTCATCTGCCTTTCTTGTCCCTTTTCATTACAATTATTTTTATTATTAAATTGAGATATGTTATCCCCCATCTTTAACAATTGTATCCAATATCTATAGCAGAGAATTGTGCTGTAAATGCTTGGCATTGAATCTTGTCTCTGAAACACCTGGCCATCCTTTATTTTTAAATTGGGAAAGTCTTTCTGATTTATCATCAGCCAATCCTTCAATAATCTATAATGCTTAACCTCAGTTAATTGAGCAGAGCTGATGGAGGTTATAGTCTGTGAGAATAACGTAAGTCATAACTGCACAAGAAGCTAGGTGCAGCTGCTTTACTTAATTAATCATTATGATTCCATCACAGAATATTGTATTTAGCTGTCAAACCTAACTGACAGAATTAAAAAAACAGCAGATCTGTGTCTAAAGACTTTTTCAACTCTGACTAGTTTCTCATCTAATCATGTCTGGAAGATTTGAAGAAGGAAACTGATCACTTTATTTTGCTGTTTTGCCTGCAGTCCATGAACGTGGCAGCTATAATTTATTCCACTGTCAGACTGTGTTGCAGCTGGGCCATAATTCAGTTTCCTCCAGGATTATAATTAAAGACAGCTAATAAATAAAATAATAACACTTTGAAATGTATCCATGGTGTGTCTCCCAAATACATAATATGTGGCAGTTAATTACCTTTCTTCCCTGTTATGGCAGATCACATGTTTTATCTAGTTGAGAAGTAATCAGAGGAAGATTGTAAGTCTAGGTGTAATATTGCAGTTCTTAAGTTTTCCTTTTTCATGGGTTTTGCATACAGGCCTTTGAACTTAGAAAACTAAGTTCATGAAATAAGTTAACATTCTGATATTTTCACAAATGGCTAAAAATAATTTCTTTAAGCACACAAAAAATGTATATTTTGAGACTGAATTGTAAGAAGGCATAGATAGAATGAAAAGGACTCCTTATTTTGACCATTATGTATATTATATACACACTATATATAAAAAAATATATATAACCAATAATATATGTAGTTTCTATATGTCTCCCATTCTTAGCCTTTCTAAGATATTTGAACCCTCCCTATATGATGGCAGATAGAAAAAAACATATGCAACAAGCAAAAGATGTGCCTCAACAGAGTTTAGTGTCTCATAGTGATGAGTTACACCTTATAACTCTGTCAAAACCTTCTCCCAAGTTGAATGTTACTGTTTGTGGGCCAGACTGTGGTATTTGTGATAAGCAAAATAGCTGTCAGTGGGCGTTCTTGTAAAGACAGTAAGTGAAGTTGAAGGTAGCTGCTGCAGCCACCTCAAAAGGAGATACTGAGATCATGAGGTCGACTGTTAAAAATTAAACTGAAGACTATCGATTCATTTCATATAAATCACTCTATATTTAGAGTTAACTATGGGAATACACCAGTGTTTGCCTGAATTTGTACTAGGAATTGAAAGATGGATGTCTAACATAGACAATTATGCTAATATAATTCAATTAAGTATACTTACAGTAGTTAGCCATATTTAAACATCCCCCCTTAGGGACTCTTATTCATACAAGTGTGCATCATGAACATTGCTTATTGTTTATGACTGAAAAATCACTGAAAGTTAGCAGTGGAAAGGCAAAATTACAGAATGTGACTTACATTCTGTAAGTTACAGTATTAAAATACTGTTACAGTATCAAAATCTCTGTTCTCATAAAATTGAACGGCAATCGAATAGAATAGTGTCTTACACCAGTTCTGGTCAGCATCATTTTTAGCACTGCTGCCAGCTTCATCTATCCATTCAAGTACGTGGAGCTCCTTAGGATGACTGCCTGGCAAAATGATTTGTAATGGGGATGGCATTGTCTCACAGATGCTGTGAAAGTCACCCCAAGCAGCATTGCCCTGCACCTCTAGCCTGATTTATCACTCCCTGATGCTCCTGGTTCTAAGCCTCCTCAATTTGAGCTCTCCAATTTTGTTACATCGCGCTGAATTATGAGGTTGTTTTGTGATGAGGACAAATGTCCACTCAAGAGCACCAAACTCATTTCATGATATGAACTTTTCCCCCAAGAGGTAATAAAGACAAGAACATCCAAAGCTATTGCACCACCTACTGTATATCTTCTGTCAATAGATAATTAATGTGACAATGAGATTTTCCCATTCTTACACTTTGTCATGCATCATTTTTTTTACAGTGCTTTTAGACTTACAACTGTTTCACAACTGTACGACCAAGTGAAAAAGCCTTTATTATTCATAGCAGCAGTTGGAACAGAATTCCGGTTAAATAATGATGTCAGTAGGGGAAAGTAAAGCAAGATTTTTGTATTATTATTTTCATATTACTTTTACTGTATAAAAGAAAATAATATGCTTTTACCTTTATGGTTTAAGTATAATCAGTAGAAGAAGAAGGCAGTCTATTTCACATCTGTGAATTTCAATGGACAAAAGTTTTATATTTGTCTGCTTTTGCCTCATTCTGCAAATTATATAGTTTGGAATTCCTGGTCCTGGAAAGAATAAATCAGGATTGAAGTAGAAGATTGAAATTTTGTTTTGTAAATAGTTGTTGAGACTGCATTCAGCCCATTCCAGCACTGGAGCCTGACAAAGATTCCTTGGCAGCTCCTTTGATTAGTTTCTTTGCCAAACCTAAATATCTAGGCTTAGCAACAACTAAAAACATCAGTGTTAACGTTGTTCCCAGGCTGAAAGTCAAAAACACAGCACTCCACCAGCTACTAAGAAGGAGAAAAATGACTGCTACAGCTGAATCCAGGACACCTTTTTATCTAGATAAACTTCCTCTTTTTAATTTTTTATTTCACTTATTCTATTGCATCACTCTCAGCAACGTAAAAGATGCTCTTGGGTGCTTTTCACAAACTAAAAACACTGTGTCTTCTGCCTTCTTCATAAATTTCCCATTAATTTAATGTTCATGCTGAGGAGAATGAGTAATATGTTTAATGACAAAGTTTTGCAAAGTCACCCAGCTTTCTGAATAAGAAGCTGGCAGTTCCTGCAAACTGACTATTTCTCCACTGCTAGGCACTGCTGACTAATCACAGATGCCTCTTTATGTAGGACATCGAATGAATAAGATTGAACAATTAAGTTATTCAGTCAGTGTAAGTGGGCAGCTTTTCTGAAGGCAATGGAAAATCTTACAGTTGATTCACATCCGTCTTCAGAAAAGAATTATACATTATTGCATGATGATGAATATACTTCAGTCACACAGAAGAAGATGAGGTTTCTGTCCCTGAAAAATTACAAAAGCCATAACCTAAAGTAAAAGACTATTTAAGGGAAACAGAATAAAGACTATTAGCAACGGGAAGGATAGGCAGGCAGAAGTGGTAATGAGCAAATGTATGAAAATCAAGTGAACTTGGAATGTCTCAAACCATTCTCCACATTAGATGTGTCTTCATGCCTTCTAGAAAGGGAAGAGCAGATATAATGACAAAATGATACAAAAAAAAAGTCCAGAGATTTAGTTCAAGTGCACACACCATAGGGATTTGATGGAAGCTCTTAAGACAAGATAGGTGATAGTAAGAGCAATAAGAATTGATGATGATTTGCTTCATCTTGTGGATGATGCAATTTGATTGGCTAAGAAAATAAATGGAAGAGGTCAGAGTGAATATGCAATACATTTTAATGAAAAAAATATGGAAGCATAGAGTGGAATAATAAAAAGAAACTCCACCAAAACTTAGTTAAGTCAAAGGGAAGTTAGGGTTTCCTTCCCTGCAGAATGGATCAGGTTTCTAACGAAAGTCTGAGTACAGCTGACTGTGGAATAAGTTGTCCCGTCACTGAAGCTTCTTTGGGTGTTTATGAGAACAAATCTTTCTATGTGGCTGCTGGCTCCCCAAACTGTGTAGGCTTCAGAAACTGAAAGCAGCTGGGTTCAGCTGAACAGCTGGGGAAAAAGTAGGATGTTCAGCTCTGTAATTTTGGAAGTATAGTAGCAAACCCCTCATTTACATGCCTCACAACTAACATAAAAGATGGTATGATAGCTCCCTGCTGAAGATTTTAAATGGTACTTCAAATATGTGGTTTCATCTGGGAGAACAGCTACCAGTTTGCAACCAGTGCATGAAGATCTTTCACTGCTGGCTTTTTCCCTCCCACTGTTCCCAGACCAGATGTTGGTGAAAAATGTAGGTATCTTTTTCTGCTCTCCTGTTTAGTTAATAAGGTGTTCACCAAATACTCCTAAGTCTTTATCTAGCAAAACTGGAGGAGATCCAAGTTATCAGATAATACAGCAGGGATGTCTTTAAGGAGGCAGATGTTTAAAGAAGTACTTTGAAGGGTTCTTTGACCTGTGTGGAGTTGATTACCATGATGTGATGAGAAGATGAAAAGAAAAAGAGATGGAATCACAAAGCCTATGAGAATATGCTATATCTGCCAACAATAAACTTCAGAAAGATATAAGCTATAGAAGCTGTAAAATATTGCTGTGATAAAACTTCTGAGCCAGGATAGACCTCCAGGGACTGCCGAGAAATTTGAGGTCAGTGCCATATCAGTTTTTCCACCTGACAGAATTTTCAGGCCACTTGCCACTGAGTGGCAAAAATCCTTATAGGGAATCACAGTGATTCAAATAAGCATGAGAGGAAAAGACTTATTATGACAGAAAAGGACCTTTACTTTTAATGGGTAATAAGGTCTGACTGGTTTGCACACTGGCCACCTTGCGTTAGATTTTGTTAATGAAGAACAGGTTTGAATGCCATGGTTAAAAGCCTTCAGTATACTATTGATGTAAATCAGCATCAGTAATTTCACTGATGCACAAGCGCCTGTGCTGGTATTTGCCCTGACACTGAAGCATACTGTCCTCCTTGGACAACACCTTCCAGATATCATATAGGAACTGCAGCACCAGATATTCTTTATTGCCAGATGGTTCACCAGAAACATTGCCTAGATGCTGAGTGCTGAACCTCAGGCTTTGCCTTACAAACCTGCTGTTAGGCCCATGGTCACCTGTGGGTCTCAGGGAGCTAAGCCTAACAGAGCTGGAGCCTGGAGGAGGAATTCCTCTTGTTCAGTCCATCACAACCCTCTGGGCTGCAGCTGGTCCTTTCCCGTGTGGTGGGTATGAGCCTCAGCAGGACCACCATCACCTCTGGGAAGGCATCTGAAGACAGATGCACTTTCCCAGCCATTCCTCAGCTGTGCTGACAAACAGTAGGAAAATGACAGCTCCTCTTGACATATTTTTTTCTGGAAAAATAAAATGTCAAAATGCTAGAGTTCAATAAAATGATTTTTTACCATTTTGGATCTGTGCACATTCTTTTCATCTTGAACAACAGGGCAGGCATTATGTGACTGCTTTGTCACTGGAAAATACATACTTTATACATCATAAATAATCTCAGAGGCACACATGTATAATCATGCAAACACACACTGTGTTCAAACCCCAGAATGTTATCTGTCCCAATCTTGCAGACTGTATTTGAAGTAAAACTAGGGCAAAAAGAAATAAAAAAACAAAACTTTTTTTATCAACATCTTTGTGGCTCAAGAGGAAAGTAAGAGACCTTGTAGTGTTTCTGATGATACCCACAGCATGTATTTTGTATGTATATGACTCATTTGTTGATTACTGTTTTCCTAAACATACAAACCAATATACTCTTACTTTCACTGTAGAGAAAGCCAGGAAAATTAGCTTAAATTAAATATATAATTTTATATGCCCATATTTACCTGAAAAAAGTATTGAATATGTGCAAGTGCATCAGATCGTAATAATTCACTGTGAGGATGAGCGGGCTATTGGCACTTGGTGGGGTACTTGCATATAGAATCGTAGAATCATAGAATAGTTAGGGATGGAAAGGACCTTAAGATCATCTACTTCCAACCCCCCTGCCATGAGCAGGGACACCTTGCACTAAACCATGTCTCCCAAGCCTCTGTCCAGCCTGGCCTTGGACGCCACCAGGGATGGAGCATTCACAACTTTCTT
>NW_009921348.1:62802-87082 GCF_000696875.1 Nestor notabilis | reverse complement strand
CCTCCCCGGGGGTCAGGCTGTTAGTTTACTGTAATACACGGAGAATGTATATAATAATTGCTATAATGGTTACCTTGTATTATTTTTGCTTTTTAATGCATACGTACCTATATGTATGTACATATATACACACACATATATACGTCCGTGCCAGAGCACCCCCGGGTGTCTGGGTATACCGCCGGGTGCGGGGGGAAGCGGCCCCGGGGCGCCCCACTCCTTTGTTACCCCGGGGCCCTGCGCCGGGCTCCGCGGTTGGGCGTCCTTCTTTCTGCTGCTGAAATCCCCCATCCCTTTGATTTCTGATCCTGACAGCATGACCTTACTCGTAAAACAGGGCCGGTGCTCAGAAATTTGTAAATGGTAACCAAAGGTTTTGGTGCTGGTTTTTGGTTTGTTGGTGGTTTTTTTAATTATTTTTATTTGTTTAAGAAAGATCTGCTGGAAAACGGTTTTTCTTCTCTCTGAATGCCTTCTGAAATGCTTTTTATTCTTGCATGGTTTGTAAACAAAGCTTTTCTCCCCCGAATCATGTCTTGCCCAATTGCCTGGTGCAAACTTCAGCCCACTGTGGCCCCTGAAATGAAAAGTATTTTTAGGTCCCTGCAGATTTATGGCTTTTGCTTCCAGGATTGCTGGGACCATTTGTCATGAGAATATAAGCTTGAGTGTACATTGCTGAGAGGATGGATTTTTGGCAATTTTTTCTCCATCGTGAGCATTTCTTTTCCGGGGCCAAGCAGAGCAATTGCAAAATTAACAGAACATGGTTACACAGAGAGAGGCCCTCAGCCAAAAGCTAGCCTGTTACTGCCCTGATTTTGAGAAGCTGAGCTCCAGTTAGTGCCTATTGATCTATTTTTGGCCTTAGGTTCTTCAGCTTGCAACATGTTTCCACGTACCTGATTTGCACATGGTTGGCAAAACAGTGTTTTTGTTCTCTCTGTGGTTGGGAAAACAGGTTGCTGTGTGTGCCTCCATGAGAGCTGTAATGTTACAGTAAAAGGAATTAGGTAATTTCTGTATGAGTGTCTGTTTCAGAGAACAAATGCAAATACATATCTTCCAAACCATAGGACCTGGAAGTGAAACCTGACCTGTGAGCATAAGAGTTAATTCCTATCTTACTGTAAGCAGTCATTCTTGTTCTCTAGCGTGAAATTGCTCGGGTGATTATCAATGTGCAGTGTTCGGGTTATACAGCTGAATGTTTCAAGGTGGATTCTGTCACACCAGTTGAAAATAAAATACTGTCTCAGAGAAGGCTCCTGTTGAAATTGTAGGATCTCTCATGGAGTAACATATTGCTCAAATAAAGAAGGCGATTGAAGTCTGCTCCTTAGGGTTGTTTTTTTATGGTGAGTCATTAAGAATGAGCTTTGTTTTTACAGTAACTTCATTCATGCCAACACCACCTCTAGTAAATATTTATTCAAAGGATTTAACACCTTTGGTTTTGCTGTTGAGAGAGCAAAATGTTGGCATGGAGGCAGACTTAGTAAATATAATCATATGTCCCATTGACTGGTTGTGTTATGAAATGGTTTGCTAAAATTCAAAGTAAAATGCCTCTTATGCTTCAAGACAGGTTTCTTATCAATACTGCGCTTTCGCTGTATGTCTTCTGTGATAGTAGTAACTTTATGCTAATCCTTTTGGTGGGGGGGTGTGTATCTCACTGGAAACTAGTAGATACTGACCATATTGATTAACAAGACAGAACTTACTGTACCTTTTGTTTGTTTTAAATAGCAAGGCATAAGCCAGAATAGGAAATGTACTGCCTTAAAATAAAAATACAGAGCTTCTCTGATTATTTTTGTTGGAAGTAGCAAAACCAGTGGCAAGTGCTAAGTAGAAGAGCAGTGGCAAAGTTATTCTAAATGCAAGGTTTCCTGATTCAATGAATTTGTAAGCCGCAGTCCTTGTGAGTTTTCAGTGGGAATACTGAATGAGCCTTCTCAGACACTTTCCCCCCTCTGATTTCTTCATACGTGTTTGACTTTTCATTCTTTCTTTCTAGGGAGAGCTGGAAAAGCTGAATCAATCTACAGATGACATCAATCGCAGAGAGACAGAGCTAGAGGTACAGAATTTAACCTTGCATTTTTCTTTGTGCGTGTTGGATTTTGTGAGCAAGAGAACAGTATTTCTGAGTAGGTTCCTTCGTGAATTGTGCCATCCTGAATGGTAATTTGGCAGCAAGAGTCTAGTGATGATTTTTCTAAAGGTGTGACTTGAGCTAACAGCTGGAACAGAAAGGGAAGAAGTCAATGTGGAGAACACACCCCCCACCCACTGCCAAACCCTATTTTTAGGTTTTGAAACTAAACTTGGATAAGTTCTGTTTATACTAGTCACTGGTTTGAGTTTGTGTTCTTGTGATTACAGACAGTGGAAATTTATTTGGTGAAGAGGTCTGTGCCATACAATCACCTGCTAGGATCTCCTCCTTGGCGGCTTTTTTTTCATCTTGTTAGTTTTTCCTTTTCTGTCATTACTTTCTAAGTAAGGAAAGTAATGAAGGGAAGTTGAAGAAAAATACTTCATAGTTGGAAAAAGAGGTTTTCTTGGACACTTAAAAATCTAATAGAAAGTTCTGAAGAAAGTGTTTCTAAAGCCCCAAATTTGAGCTTCAGCTACTTGGTAGTTATTCTGGAAGGCTCAGCATCACTGATCTAATAATGAATCGAAACAAACTGTCCTACTTGTATGTCTAAATTTTCTTTCATTATCTACAAAAAAAACCCCAAAAAACCAGGAGAAGTATAAGATGAATATGCTGCTAAGAGAAAACTGGTATAAAATGCTACTTTACATCCTAAATAATTTTGATAATATTACACTATTTTGGAATACTACATCAAAACAGGCTGAGATTGCAGTGATGAACATACTCTAAAACTACATCTCTAGATTTCTGTCTGCATCTTCAAAATGTCAGTTTCTGTTGATTTTTTTTTTATTATTTTTTTTTACCTCCTTGTATGTGTGTTTTCATGAGATGGAAACCTGGAGCCTGGGATAGTTCCTGGTAGTGTTACAAGATACTGGAGTGTCCATCGTGAGCATCAAACAATATAGGATTATGAACTCTTTTGGAAACAAAGTGGCCTTGTCATGTGGCTGGTTTCTTTTCCCTACTTCTTAGCATTTTCTGTGCTTTGTGGCATGTAGATCATGAATTGATTGTCAAATAAACTTTGTGGAATGCAGGACTATTTGTTACGCAAAATCATACTGTATTTCAACTGTGATAACTGTTCAGTGTCACCAGCTTGATTTAAATTTTATGAGTGAACTTTAGAAATCAGTGTGCTAGTCTGCAACAGTACCAATTAAAGGGACTTCAGGACTTTTTATATACATATATTGGAAAAAATTATGTATATCTTTTCAGCCTCCTTTTTTCATGCTGAGGTACTGAAATTGAAGGAGGGTGTTATGGATAGTTGCCTGGATTTCATTAATCTTGTCATAACCTTGCAGTGAGGACAGATGTATTGTGAAGCAGATAGAATAGTAGTAATAATAATGCAAATGTGTACTCATGAAATAAGTCCCAGTTATGGGACTTAAGATGGGATTTTACTGCTTGATTAAAATTATTCATGTGTTCAAGTGTTTGTAGAACCTGGAGATTTGCAGCTACTGCATGTGTGACACATGCTGAGCTTTAAAGGCCAAAAGGCTCCTGGATATATCACTGAATGAAAGAGCAGTGTTTCCACATTGGATTGATCTTACATCATTTCTTACTTAGTCTAAGAAATAATAGGTGTCAGATAGTGCGGAATGATTATATGATGCTTTCTACCTCTGTGTCATTAAATGTTTACAGCAGATCTGTCTGTAGTACTTATTGTAAACAGTCTTTGATGGAGTTAGGTTGAAATATCATAGACAGTATTCTTTCATGAAAGTTTCTTCTTTGCTTTTCATCTGAAAATCTTACTGGATTGAAGCCAGTTTGAGGTATCACGCAACTGCGTAATTTTTAATCCAGAAAGATTTTCATTGCTTTTGATCTGCTTAAATTCTGAGGACAAATGCAGTTGGCTGATGTAAGCAAGGCTTAATTTATCCACATGTTGATAAATGCATTTTAAATGGACTTACGACCTTACTAGAGAAACGATACTTAAAAAACCCAAAGCAACACAACACTTGTGGTTAGAAGATACTCCCTGCATTCTTACTCTGGACAAGGGAAGAAATCTTTGCCCAGCAGCCTTTTCGAATAAATCCAGAGTTCGCAAGGGGGAGTTTAGAAGTGGAATCATTCTGCTTCAAAGTCTTCCAAAATCCTTGAATGCTGTTGAAAATGTGGGCTTCTGGGAGAGCCATGCTGAGTTTGCCTTTGAAGATTTGCTATTTTGGCTGTTACTAGCTGCTTTGGGTCCCTTTTGCTACCCGTTTCCAGTTTATGATGGTGCTGCTATTGTAAGATATTTCATTAGAAGAAAAACGTGTTGGTTGGTTTTGGGTTGATGGAGGGGTTTTTTTAGTGTTTTTTTGGGGGGGTTTGTTTTTGTTTTTTTTTTTAATCAGACAATGGAGTTCTATTTTTCCTATTCTTCTATTATGACTTCATCTTTTCAATACCTGATCATAGTTGCTTTTAATGGGAATAGACAGTATCATTAGACTATTTACAGCGCAAGATGCTGATTGCCAGCTTCCTGTAGCATTACTATGTAGTCCGCACATTCCCACTGTTGATTTCCACCCCCACCCCTACCCCCCCAGAATAATCTGGAAAAGCAATGGGAGCATTTGAGTAGAACGTATATTCTTTTGAAGGAAGTTCAGAAAAAGACACCCATGTTCTTGTGACTCTGATAAGCAGAAAGAGTAACCTTGTAGCACCTAAATACAGCGAGTCTGTTTTGGACTTCTGTAGCTTTGCACAAGTCGCTCTAACTGGGACTGCTGACTGTCTCCAGTTTGTATTAACTGGAAGAAAAGGCTGTAAGTGTTAAATGCTTTTAGCCTCCTGCTTTTGTTCTCACTGTGCCTCAGGTCTACATCTGCAAAATTGAAGTAAAAATCCTGCTTTACCCGATGGAAATGTTATGGGGCTAACATCGCTAAAAGCTCCTCAGATTTTGAGATTACCCTCTCTTGGTGAAGCCACAGACACGTCTGTGTTTGATCAATGCAGAATGTATTGGCATTTGCTGCTCACAGAGGTGCTAAAATAGGGAATTCTGTTTTAAACTGATCAGCCACCCATTCTTTATCTTTGAAAGTAAGTTCTGCACCCAAACCACATATGAGAGGAGTGGATTTACATGCATGGCATGACTTGAAGATGTATGTTGAAGTTAGTTAGGTACATCTATTCTTTTACTTGATATAATTACTCATTTTTTGTTCTTTTGACCTATACTGTTAAACCCTGGAGAATACCCTGACCTTCTGATGCTCACAGCCTGTTCAGGAGTTGTGGAGCTGCTAAAGGGCACTGGGTGGCTGATAGTTACACGTTGCACTAATGTATTGCCTTGTTAATGAATCTTTGATTAGACTTGATTTAAAATCCATAATGCTGCTCATACTGATTGCAACACTGAGCATTACTGACACAGCAAAAGGGTCATAAGGGTCCTCTGAGGGATTTAACACTTGGCTTTGCTAATGTCCCTGTTTATGTTTGAAGTGTCTGTGAGAAGGTGGGGGAAACATCTTGCAGTGGAAATACAAGCATGGTTTGGCCACATGCAAGTTAGAGTGGTGCTTTGCTATTTGAGCTTTTTTCCTGTTTATTGGAAATGCATCTCCATCTGAGCTCGCATCAGGAGTTGCAAATGTATTTAACAAACGTGCATGACTTGCCTGTCCAGCTAACTCATACATGTCTTTGGCTCCTGAAAGTACAATTCAGATGTAACGGATTCACTCAGGGACTCTCTGGCAGCATTTCAGGGAGGGCAAATACAGCACATACCATTAAAATTACTGCTGGAATCCCAGCTATCCAAATGTGGTTTTTGTTAAGAGACAGTTGTGTTGCTGGAGCTGCAAGCGTGCCAGTATCAAAGGGAGATGACTGCACATGAAAACCAGAGCTGAACAGTGCTGCTTTCAGCCATGCTTATTAGCATGCATGTTAGGCTAGAATCTTTCTTATATGCTTGTCTAGATCCTCTAGTCCTGATCTGCAGGACGTTGTGTTACTTTTAGTCCTGGATTTATCTTAAAGGTCACCCTGGGTTGGTGTTGGATAGAATCAAAGGAAAGGGGTGTATCAACTGTGGTGCTTTTCCACTTGTGAGGCTTATCAGCATTTAAACCCCGCTCAGAAGGGGAGGTCTATTCTGTTTAGAGTTGCTCTTCTCTTGGTTTTGGGATAAAGATCAAGCTTTTGACCCTGTCACACACAAGAATTTAAAGTAGACTTTTTTTTTTTTTACAAATTCCTTACTCTTTCAAGTTTTAGAAAAATGGCCTGTTAGTGGCAGAAATCTCATCCTGATCGTGCCTGCTTGGCCTGTGGAAACATCTTTCTGTAGAAACATCTGCCTCATCAGTAACCCTGTGCAGCATTTTCCAGTGTCCGTAAAAGAGTACACAGATAAGGGAGAAGCAGCTTGCTGGCTGGTATTTCTGCTGGGTTTTGGAGTGCAATACACATGCATGATGGATTTGTCCCGCACTAGAAGGACAATTCTTTCCGTGTCTTTTTATAATCTACTTGTTTCCATAGGAAATGCCTCCTGCATGTGGTTTGCTTGTTGTTTGGCCTTCTGCTTCATGCATGGATGAGTGAGGCAAGGCTGCTTCCTCTGCTATGGCGCTGGAAAGATTTTGTCGCCCAAGTGAGTCAAAGGGCTTTACTTGATTCATATTCCTGAACTAGAAATATGTATCTAGCCTAAGAGAGGGAGGAAGGGTGAGGCAGAGAAATCCTGTTTTGGAAGAAGCACCCGGTGCTTTCCCCTGCCTGCTTTCCTCCCCTTTCTTATAAAAGGACTAAAAGTAACAGTGTATTGGTAGTCTCAATCTGTAACTGTCTGCAAGGAGGTTAGAGCATCTTCTAAATACCAGCTGTGTGGAAAAAAAGATTTTTCTCCATGCTCAAAAATTGAGATATTACTTAACCTATTCCTTGCACTTTGTTTTTAAGGTTTGGTAGTCTGTCTGGTTTACTTGAACTGCTCAGGTACTGAATAGATGTTAAAGATGTCATTAACCTGTTTGATGCTCTGAGGTAGAATTCCATGTGCATATGATGTGTATGTAACTGGGAAGCCTACCTGCTTTCACACTTGGATGTTGTTGATATTGACGCTGTTAAAGCTTGGAAAATGAGCTTTTGCAGTTGGTAGGTCTCTGTAGCAGAGGAAGGCAGGTACAGATACTGCCTGCCTCTTGGAAATAGATGGAGCCTGTCCCTCAGTCAGCAATTTCATTTCCCATGCGCCTTCCAGGCTGGTTTAATGGGTTGTCGAAGGTTCTGCACACCCAACTGTAAGAAAGAGCATAGGACAGCCTTTGTAAATGAAATTTAAATGTCTTTGGTACTAAGATGTTTCATTCCCAGTCGATGTGTTAAGTTCATTTTTAAAAGTAAATTGTTTGAAAATATAAGCTTCACTTGATGGGCAGAAATAGTTATTTGCCTGTCATCTGGCAACTAGCACCACCTCATCCCTGTCACTCATGAGAAAGGAAAACAAACATGCTTTATTCTCCAGTGCAGTGTAAGTGTAAAGTTGTATTTTAGATTCTCCTCACATTTGAGGGTGGATCTCCAAAATGCTGTAGTGCGGATGGCCTATTATTAAGCGTTGTCCCTCTTTTGGTGCAGTTGCAGGTCACTGCCCAATAGCAAGTTACTAGAAACAAAGTCTGTTTTTAATGATGGACTATTGCAGCAAAAGCATACATGGGGTAGAAGCCTGGCATGCTCCCTAAGACTCTGCCTGTGAAATCAATCATTTGGGAGGAAAGTGGTAAGGATTTCCAGGAAGAAAGTTGATGAGAGTGGAGCTCTTGCTTTGTGTGGTGGTCTTCCCAAAACAGATGTTAAGGCTTTCCCCCCTGATGGGGACTGTGGATGAACTGCACTATTGTGATCTTCCTGAACCTCTAAGTTTTTGACGTGAGTGTTCTTACAGAAAACACCATTAAGAGGATTTATAGTTTTGAACCGCTTCACATGTGGGTCGAAGTGTCTCACTGACAATAAAACAGGAAGCTGGACATAGAGCGGAGAATTGATTCCCAAGTTACTGCTTTGACCACAGGATTGTCCTTCGCATTAAACACAGATGAGCATTTCGTGTCACGTAAGCAGCAAGTACACCAAACCTGGTGCAATTACCTTGGTGCTTCTGACCACCCCATTTTCACATGAAGAGTAAAAATAGCTGCTACATCAGTATTTCTCATTTAAACTTCCCTAGGGGCACCTGCCAGGGGAAGTTTGCACTGTCCCAAGGGTGATGACTTATACAGATGCTTTGTCAGCACCTGGTAGGGCTGGCACTGAGCCAGCACACGGAGTGTGGCTGCATGTTTGCAGGAGGGAGCTGTGCGCCAGCTCATGGGAGATCATGCCATAGCTCCTGGATAGGAGCTGTGTCACTGAGACCATGAGAGCTGAATCAGTTTGGGTTGAAGAGTCTGAGTAGCGTGAATGCACTGGGTTGCTGCAGGATATGCACATTGTAGATATACAGCGTGGGATTGTTTGCTTTTGTAGTGTAGTTGGGGCTAGTGGAGAGTAAAAGTGATGCATGCAGCGCAGGAGAGGGCATGGGTTTGACATTTTGCCTTCTCAAGAGACCCCAGCATCTTACTGCTGTGTCCAAAGGGGATGGCTGGAAACCCCTGCAAGGGAGACTGTTCACAACAGAGTACAAGCGTATGCTTATTCTCTCATGCAGAAGGTGGCAGAGCCTGTAGGCTTGTGTTCCTAACAGTCAGGAACCTGAGGATGAATGTCATTTAAAGTAAGTCATGTGAAAGATGACATAGTTAAAAAGTTCTGGGGGTTTCAGTTTTCGTTACTGTACTTCACTGGTAAAAGAGAAGATGATCAGACCCAAATAAAGCCTCAAAACAGGAAGTGGGCCTCTTGTGGGGTAAATGATGAACTGGAAGTTCACACCAGCATATTCTTCAGCTGAAGCTCCCTATTCTGTTTAACTACCTCCTGCTGTGGCTGTGCTCATGGACAAATGTCTGCTTAACCATTTGAAAGACCTGTGTCTTAGGTGCCAGGTACAGGGTTACTGACATTTAGTAATTTGTATGTCCTTCCTCTGATTTGGTGGGAAATGAATAAGTACAGAACTCGCTATTAGTTTCACAGGTCTGTCCTTGGTTTTTGGTTTGTTTTTTTCTATTTTATTTTATTTTTTTAAATTCAGGTGGAGACCAGACCCTTTTATCCTAGTAGATAAGAGTGCACGTAATTATTACATGAGTGAGTTTGGGGTAGGTCTCTAAGCACAATTTGGTAGTGACAGTTTCTTTGTTCCAGGTGCTTATCTAAACATGTGAACTAATTTGTTTGATGAATCACTGCATAGGGGTTTTTTTACTTAATGTGTATACATTTTTAGTTTTCTTTAACTATTTGCTTTCCATAATTAGTATCCTAATATGCATCTTTCACAAAGAAAGTGAAAACCAAACCTTCAGGCTCACTTGTTTAGAAATAAGTTTTTAATTTTGTTCCTGTACTTGTAGGAAAAATTATTTTGTTGAATATGCTTCAGTACTTAACGCTTTTCTTGCAATATAGTCATCATGTTTGCAGTCCTACTTCAGTTGCTTGTGAAACTCATTTTGAACAGCAAACCATGTATCATCCAGTACTTTAATTGGAAATATTAAAATTCTTCTCACTGAAGAAATCGAGTCAATACACATTCTTTTAATGATACGTTTCAGACTTTCACAAAGAAATGAGATTATTGACTGGATTGGAGTCAATAAAATAATAAACTAATGGGTGTTTCATTCTCCATTTTTGACCTTGTTGCCCACTTGAATACTTCCTTAGAACCAAGTGGAGTGCCTTGAGAATCTAAACTATTTGCATTGGACTAAGATGTTATCAATGCTGGCTGAGGTTTTAGATAACACTAAGCTGTGTGGTTCAGTTGATACACTGGAGGGAAGGGATGGGATCCAGAGGGACCTTCAAACACTTGAGAAGTGGCCAGTGCCAACCTCATGAAATTCAACCGAGCCAAGTGCAAGGTCCTACACCTGTGTTGGGCCAATCCCAGGTACAGGTTGGGCAGAGAAGTGATTCAGAGCAGCCTAAGGAGAAGGACTTGGGGGTGTTGGTGAGTGAGAATCTGAACATGAGCCACTTCAGTGTGTGCTTGAGCCCAGAAACCCCCCATGTGCTGAGCTGCATCAAAAGCAGCGTGAGCAGCAGGTCAAAGGAGGTGATCCTGCCCCTCTACTCTGTTCTCGTGAGACCCCATTTGGAGCAGTGTGTGCAGCTCTGATGTCCTCAGCATAAGAAGGACATGGAGTTGTTGGAGCAAGTCCAGAGGAGGCCACGAGGATGATCAGGGGCTGGAGCACCTCCCATATGAGGACAGGCTGAGGATGTTGGGTCTGTTCAGCCTGGAGAAGAGAAGCTGTGTGGAGACCTCAGAGCAGCTTCCGGCAGAGCAGCTACCATTCCGTGATAAAGGAAGCAGAGAAGCTGTTGCTGGAGTATGTTGCTTTTTCTGTAAAAACGAATGCAATATTGCAGGGTTTTTCCACTTCTGAATACATAGTGGTAGGTTCCAAGGTATTTTAATTCTTCTAGCAAATAAAGAGTTGTGCATTCTAGAAATCCTCAACAATAATGACAAAACCCTCCTGAATTAGAGCACTTCTTCAAGCCAGCTGCTTCCTGATAATCACCATGTCACTCCGGCTGTCTGCATAAATGCTGCTCTCTAATTAGAATTGAAAGGTTTGTCAAGAGCTCGCTTGGCCCTTCCTCTTCATCTTCTTAAATCCTGGGCCAGGTCCCAGCTTGAATTTGCATCTGTCTGCAATAATTCCATTGATTTAGAGTCTGTTTTGGATGCTGAGATCGAAATCAGAATCCCTCTGCTTAAAAATATGGAAATTCCAGTGGAGCACAGAAAGTATATTAATTGCTTCAGCTAATCATGTGAAGAGGTCAATTTGTCCAGTTTGGAAGTAGCTGGAATTTACTTTTTTAAATGTAGTAAATAATAAACAAATGGAAAATAGGTGTCCTTACCCATTCATACAAACTATAGCTGAAAATATGGGCTTTTATAGCAAGAAGTCATGCCACAAGGACCTGGAAGCTTTTTGCTGCTATCAAAGTAAGTAGGGTGTGTTTATAAAAGGAAGGAGGAGCTGACTTGAAAATACACCGTGTAGGAAGTCTCCATTTCTTCCTGCAGAAAGCATATCCTGTCCATCCTTGTTCACATTGTGAAATAATGTCTCTGGGGGAACAATATTAGGGGTGTCACATGCTAAGGTTTAGAAGATGCTAATTCCCGCTGAGTTGCCAGCCTGCTGTGGGTATTTGGCCTGTCTGCTAGCCACATTGTAGTGTTGTCTAGATGTCTTTGTCATTGAACTCCTTACTGGAACTTGTTACACTGCTGTTTGCTTCCTCACTGAGTAATCTACAAGCTGTCCCTCTCTGTAAAACCTTGCCAGAGGTGACATCTAGCACAGGCTATTGCAGGCTTTGTATGAAAGCTGCTGTCCAGAATGCTAGCTTTCAGATATGGCTCTGGGTTCTTGTTCTAACCTCTGCAGAAGAATTCTGGCTTAGTCCAAATGCCAGTAAGTGCTTTGAATGTGTCACCTGATGTGTGAATCTAAATGAGCAACCTGAAGGTGGGAACAAACAGGTAGAAATAATATTTAAAGCTCTAATTAGTCTGTGTTCTTTCTTTCCCTTCTGCAACATTTTGAAGGATGCCCGCCAGAAGTTCCGCTCCGTGCTGGTCGAAGCAACAGTAAAACTGGATGAACTGGTAAAGAAGATTGGAAAAGCTGTAGAAGACTCTAAACCTTACTGGGAAGCTCGGAGGGTGGCCAGGCAGGTGAGAACTTTCTGTTACTAGCTTGTGCTGGTAATTGGAGAGCACATGCTGACTGCGTTGCTTTCCTGCTATTATTAACATCTTAAGCATATGCACTTGGCTGACACTGGTTCATGTCTTGAGTTGCATGTCAGTGGTGAGAATTGATGGGAAAAATGTTTCCTCACTGCCACAGCTCCACATGTTCTTCAGTCCAGGAACAGCTATAGCAGACATAAATGATCAATAGCAAAAGATTAGCTCTGTTCTTGTCTCATTATCAATGGCCTTTCAGAGTCCTGCTCTTTCCTGTCAGTACTTGTAATTATTTGAAAACACAATGTAGACTTTGTGTCTCTGCTTTTTATTCTTAAAACGTTCAGGAAGCTGCTGGGAAAGAGGCAGGAGTCAGGCAGACTTGGGGAAACATGCAGGGGTTTGTGCTGATTAGGTTGTGCTAAATGGGGCTCTACAGTGTGTTGGTTTGGGCAGAAACTGACCTCTGCTTTCTGTACTGTCATCAGAACCTTAACTCCTTTCTCTCTAGTACTTGATTATTGATAGCCCTGTGTGGCTGAGGCAGGGAAGAATGAGGTGTGGAAATAAGGGTCTGATCTCCTCCAGGAAAAGCTGCAGGGAAAGCAAAGAGAGCTTGTGAGATGTCAGGCAGCTGCTCACTTTAGGGAAAAAGTAGCTGAGATGTGAGTGTGTGGTGGTTTAGGCATTGCCTGTAATGGAGTTTGCTGGTGTCTGAGGCTTTTTGGCAAGGGGGAGGCTGTTCCTGGGTACTATTACTTTCTCGAAAGGCAGAAATAGCAGAAGAGTTGCCCTACAGCTGCTGCTCCTGTGCTCAGCTGGAAAGATGTGGAGGGGTGGCATCTGTGGCTGGATAGCCAGGATACAATTGTGTTCAAGGGGAGAGTGAGAGATGGGGGAGCATGTGTGAAACATGTGAAAAGTGCAGAAGGATTTGTCTAGAAGAGTACGTAGGGATGAGGTTGAGGGATTAGAAAAGTAGTGTAGGTGTATGCCAGAAGGCACAAAGTAAACTTGCAGCATAAGAGAAGAGAAGGCATCCTCAGAACAAGGCACGGGAAAGGGAGGCATGAATGCAAGCTTTATCACTTTGAAAGCTGATGAAGCAGGAATTGGGTTGGTGGGATGTGGCATGCAAGGTAATATGTGATCATGTCAATCACTTAAATTGCATGACATTGTTTTGGAGCCATTGTCTCAGGCACTGGGGATGATGTGTAGGGGTTATTTAGGCTTAATCCTTCATCCTAAAAAGAGCGTGGCAAACAGGTAAGCTCTGCTTCAAAGCCCAGAAAGCACAGTATCTGCTACTCATCCGTAGCTGTTCTGAAAGCAATCCCTGCTCTTGGGGCCTATGGTACGTGCTAGAGATAAACCAGTAGTAAGCTAGAGAAAAAGAGGAAGTTAGTAATAAAGTAAGATCAAGGAATTGTTTCTGTTGTGTTAATTAGTAAGTGCAATTAAAAAAAATCCCCAGAACTCTGCCTTAAGTATGATGTTATACTTCTTTTACTATAAATACCTATATAATGAACAGTATGCATAGGCCTTCTATCAGTGACTTTTCCAGGTATAACTTTTGAAATGCATACTCTGTGGTACAAAAAAAAATCAGATGACTTCGAGGCTTGTAACAGCAAGCATCAAGAGCAGTGAGCTTTGCCCTCTGTCTGCAAGTTGGCAGCAGATTGTGCCCTGAAAGTGGAATTTTTTATTGCTGTGTCTTTGCTATCTCTGAAATCCATTCAGTCACGCTGGTTCAAAAGTGTTTTGCAAGTACACTAAGAAACCCAAACCTCTGAAGATCTGTGGATTGGATTTGTAGAATCACTACTCTGCTGTTTGGCTTGTTAGAGGGTACTGTTTTTCTCCCAGTCTGTTCTGTCATTAGCTAGGCTTAGATGCTTTTTATACCAGATCTGCTAATTTGCTACACACTCAATTTTCTGTTAATTCCTTAATAACATTTTATATTTTTCAAAGCCAGGATTCCCCTTCTGTTTCACTTTTTTCCATTTTGTGCTATGGAGACAGTCATGGAACGGAGCTGCTTCTTTGTGTCTGCTCAGGAGACAGAGCTGGAAGATTGTCTCTGCTTTCGCTTTGGCTCTTTGTCTAATAAAATCTTGAAATAGAAAATATGAGGGCCAAGAGGAATATTACCCTTGAAGGACAGTGAATCTATGGGGAAACCAGGAAATTGGAAAGATTGGTACCAATCATCAGTAAAGCATCAGCCTAAAGAGTGTTTCTAGTCTTAGCCTAGAGAAGTTCTGTTTAACTGAAAGTGAGGAGAAGGTGTGTGTGGGTAGGGAAACATGAAACTGGAGGAATGTACCAGAACATTAATATGTTTAGGTGTCAGTCCACATCTTTCTTTTTACTTTGATTTGTAAAATTGTAGAGAAATATGGGACCAGCTTGATATTTTTTCCATTCAAATTTATAATAACATCTAGCCTATGAAGACTGACTTCCTCCTTCTGTCTTTACACTTATTTTAGAACCATTAGGTTGCCTCTGAGAACAGAGGCACAAGGTTCTTGTGCACTTGTAAGAGAAAGGGAAGTGTAAATTCTTCAGGTTTGTTCTCAGTGAAGGGAAGTAAAATTATGACCCGTAAGTTAAGTCTTCTGGGAATAAAGAACTACGTAATTAATGACATCTAGTTTGGCAGAAATGCAGGAGTTCTCCAGTTATTTGTGTTTAAGATGTCAGTTGTAGGGGTTAGTTGCCTGATGCAAGCTGTATTTAGTCATATCGAGGAGCCTGCTTTCACTTGGCACCAGCAGGATTACCTTTTGGAAATACTTGTTTCATCTGCTGAGGTAAAGCCCATTAAAAAGGCATGAGGGCACGGATGTGGGGTCAGCAGAAAAACAGGTACCCAACTCAAGTAGTTCCCTGGAGAAGCTTTAGGACCTTGAGCCCTTTTGTCTACTCACCCACATCCCCATCTTATGCAATCCTGTGTTGGCAAAAGATGGTGAATTCAAAACAAATTAATTCTCCCATGTGTAAGTCCTGTGGCATCTTGTTTGTTTAACATATGCTAACAGAGCTTCAGCTTGGCCTTTCTCAAGGTGCAACTTTGCTTTGGCAGAACAATTGACCCTTAGGGTTAGGATTTGAGTGCTTTGCCCTCTGAAGTGGTGACATGGGGAATGAGGATGCTGTCTGTTGGTACCAAAGCAGTAGCATTTGGCTTTTGCTGAGACTGAAATGGCTGATATTCTTGCCTCTGTAGATTTCATGCAAATTGTGCCAAGACAACTTGGTTGAGTCCTCATTTGGTATACCAGTGGGCCTTGTGCTGCACACCTTGCCGTTTTGGAGCTTTTGAATCCATGTAGTGGTTTAAGCCCAGCCGGCAACTTGGAACCACGCAGCTGCTCGCTCACTCTCCCCCTTTTCCTGCCCCCCCCCCCTCCCGGAGGGATGGGGAGGAGAATCGGAGGAATGTAACTCCCACGGGTTGAGATAAGAGCACTCCAGTAACTAAGGTATAATACAAACCACTACTGATACCAATAATAAGAGGAATAACAAGGGGAGAGGACACAAACCGCTCACCACCTGCCGACCGATACCCAGCCCGACCCGAGCAGCGATCTGGGCCTTCCGGGTAACTCCCCTCAGTATCTGTCCTGGGCATGACGTGCTGTGGTATGGAATACCCCTTTGGCCAGTTTGGGTCAGGTGTCCTGTCTCTGCTTCCTCCTGGCTTCCCCTCCTCTCTGGCAGAGCATGAGACTGAGAAAGTCCGTGGTCAGAGTAAACATTACTGAGCAACAACTAAAAACATCGGTGTTATCAGCGTTGTTCCCAGACTGAAAGTCAAAAACACAGCACTGCCCCAGCTACTAAGAAGGAGAAAAAATGACTGCTATAGCTGAACCCAGGACAATCCAAAATTGTTGTTTAATCAAATTTGAATGTATTTCTGCTGCAAGAACTTTTTTGTATTTGGCATACTGTCTTTTCATGTTGTTCTTTAACTTATGCCATAATGTGCATGGTCAATGGAAGAACCTTGGCATACAGCAGAGTATTGTTTACGTACACAACTAATGACTATGTTGCAACAGTATGAAATGCCTATAATCCAGAAGATGGTCCAGGTGTTTACAAGTGTTGGGAAGATCAATTGTCCCATGTCGTTTTGGTTGGTGTTTTCTTTTTTTACTATTGTTACTTTTTTTATTTGTTATTGTAGTGGGGAGGAGTTTTGGGGGGTGTTGGAGGGGTGGTTTTGGGGGATTATTTGCTACTAATCTGCTTTCCTGTATGCTTACTTGAAGAACTAGACTTTTCTTACCCCAAGGTAATAGGAAAGAAGGGTAAAGCTACCAGGAAGCATTAATAATGTAAACGACAGTGTAGATCTTGAGCCTCTGAGTTAAGGAGTGTCTTAAAGCCACTGTTGACTTTTTCAGGGCTGGGGCGGAAAGTGCCTGTGTAATAGTGTCTGAGCAGGTGATAGTTTGTAGGAGCTGATTTTGTGCTGCTGCATGGCATAGATAAATTACTTTGTCTCTCAGTTCCCATTTAAAATGGGGCTGTCAGGGTGCTGTGAAGCCAAGTTCATTGAGGGAAGTAAAAGCACTTCAGGGTCATTGGGTGAGAGGTGCCATTAACACATTGTTATGTGTATGTTATTGCTTATGAACCCAGGGACAAACTAAGCAGGAGGACTTGCCTTTCTGCTTTGCTTCTGTTGGAAAAAAATAAAATCTGATAAAAATGTGTTCCCACCCATCCCTACAAGTAAAACAATCCAGACATTAGTAGTGAGCCTCACCTGTGGTGGGAGTGTTGGTTTTAATTAAGCTTTAGCTCCTCTTAATAAGCAGGTTTTTTAGAGGGTGAGGAGTTACGCTTCAATCCCCAGTACTGGCTCAGACTGGGAGTAGCTGCAGGTGCTTTCCTCAGCTTTAGCACTGAGCTTAGTTGGGAGGACATGGTTTGCTGTGTCATATTCCCCTCACCCTCCCACCTCATTTAGCTTTTGAAAAAGAGCGTAACAAAACTTGCTTCAGGCAAAAATAGATGGAAGACCTATGTTAGGTCATATCTATATGTGTATCTCTCACTAAGGGACACATCTGTAGCAAGTGTTCAGAAAGCAGTATGTTGAAGGGTATGCGTAGAATCATAGAATGGTTTAGATTGGAAAAAACCTTAAGATCATCCAGTTCCAACTCCCCGCCATGGCAGGGACATCTCACACTAGACCAGGTCGCCAAGGCACTGTCCAACCTGGCCTTGAACACTGACAGGGATGGAGCATTTACCACTTCTCTGGGCAACCTGTGCCAGTGCCTCAGCACCCTCACAGGGAAGAACTTCCTCCTTATAGCTAACCTAAATCTCCCCAGTTGCAGTCCCCTGTTTCGCCCCTTATCCTATCGCTACAGTCCCTGATGAAGAGTCCCTCTCCAGCATCCTTGTAGCCCCCTTCAGACACTGGAAGCTGCTCTGAGGTCTCCACGCAGCTTCTCTTCTTCAGGCTGAACAGACCCAATGTTCTCAGCCTGTCTTCATAAGGGAGGTGCTCCAGCCCCTGCTCATCCTTGTGGCCTCCTCTAGACTTGCTCCAACAGCTCCATGTCCTTCTGATGTTGAGGACACCAGCCCTGCACACAGTGCTGCAAGTGGGGTCTCACGAGAACAGAGCAGAGGGGCAGGATCACCTCCCTCGACCTGCTGCTCACACTGCTTTTGATGCAGCCCAGCACACGGGGGGTTTCTGGGCTCAAGCACACACTGAAGTGGCTCATGTTCAGTTTCTCATCAACCAACACCCCCAAGTCCTTCTCAGGGCTGCTCTGAATCTCTTCTCCACCCAACCTGTAGCTGTGCCTGGGGTTGTGCTGACCCAGGTGTAGGACCTTGCACTTGGCCTGGTTGAATTTCACGAGGTTGGCATCAGCCCACCTCACAAGCGTGTCAAGATCCCTCTGGATGGCATCCCTTCCCTCCAGCGTATCAACCGAGCCACGCAGTTTGGTGTCGTCATCAAACTTGCTGAGGGCACACTCAATTCCATTGTCCATGTCACCGACAAAGATGCTGAATGGGATCGATCCCAGCACCGACCCCTGAGAGTCACCACTCGTTACTGGCCTCCAATTGGAAGTTGAGTGATTGACGACAACTCTTTGCGTGCGGCCATCCAGCCAAGTCTTTATCCATTGGGTCATTCATCAAATCCGTGTCTCTCCAGTGTAGAGACAAGGGTATTGTTCAGGACAGTGTTGAATGCTTAGCACAAGTCCAGGTAGGCAACATCAACTGCTCTGGCCCTATCCATCAGTTCTGTAGCCTCATCATAGAAGGCCACCAAATTTGTCAGGCATGATTTGCCCTTAGTGAAGCATGTTCTGATTCTCTTGTATCACTCTTCCTGTTTTGGTTTTACAACTAATTCTTCTTTTCATATTGTTCCACACTTTCTTAAGCAGTATCCTTTTATCTCAAAAGGCTTGGAATAACATACTGTAATTGGTATGTACACTGTTTCTTCCCTGCTGAAGTCTAGCCATGCCTGAGAGGAAATGCAGTTGGTGGACAAGATTGTTTGCAGCAGGGACATCTAACCTGTCTCCTTCACTGCAACTTTTTATGTAGTAAAGAGCCGCCTTCTCACCTCACTAATAGCCTTTCTCTCATGTAATAATTTATACTGGGTTGCCACATGTGTTTGAAGAAATCAGCTGACAGTAAAGAATTATTAGGGGTGAGTTTTCAGATACTCAGATCCTGGGTCTCCATTCTGCCTGTCTTCACAAAACTTAGGGGAATCCAGTTACCACTGGACACTCATTTCCTCTCTCAAATGTGAATTTTGGTCGGATTTGACCAGTGGGCTCAGAAGTTAATAGTGGATACCAGTAGACCAAGGTGGGTGTATAGGATTCACCTTGATTAGCTTTACCTACTGAAGTGTTTATAAAGTCTAGACAAGTTAGTAACTTGGGCCCTTAATCACTGACTGTAATCAGTGGTGAGAAGTAGGTGCATGTGAAGAGCCTTCTGACATACATTTCTCCTCCTTAAACACAGAGAGTTTAGCCAACGAACCTTGGGTTGTTTAGCCATTTGAAAGTTGTCAGGTGAATCCTGCACCAAGTGGTTCAATGAATCTTACAACCAAGTGAATCAGGATGAAAAGGAGCCACTGTAATCTTGCAGAACAGGAACTGAGCCAGAACTGAGCCACTTGATGGTGAAAGTGGGAGGGGTGTAAGCAGATAAGAGCAGACTTACCTTGTTGGAAGAGTCTTCCTCAGCAGATGAGACTGCAGTGCCAGCTGCAGTGATGTCAAGGCATACATCCCTGTTGTGGTATTACATGCATTGTAACCATTTCATACGGCAGCAGGAAATTCTACAAATAAAACTATGACTGTGAGGAATCAGTGTTTTTCCTAAAGTTTTAAATTGCTGAACCCAAGGCGCTGTTCTTTGCAGTATTCAGGACTGCCGTGCCTATGAATGAATGAAGCTTTCCAAAGTGGCCGTTGTATCTCAGTTTCCAGGTGTCCAGCTTGAGATGTCTGAAAGTAGTGTGGCAAGCATGGAAAATTACAGATAACCTTCTTAGCTCAGGAGACAAAAGCTTTTTAAATTCGTAGAACTTGGAGCTTCAAAACTGCCAGTCACCCTTAAAAATGAATTAGGAATTGGAAACTGCTCTTGCTGGTGTCACTTCCTGCAGCACCCAAGTTTCCCATCTAGATTTGGTCAGTGAGTGAGAGCTAACTGGATTGTAGCACCAGCTGGCTCTGCTGTGGACAGGAGGACTGCACAGAGTGTGAGTGACAGCTCCTGGATCCAGATCCGACATGGTGGATAACCAGGTCTTCCCTTCTGGTTCCTAGGCATTAGATGTGTTATTCATTGGTATATTGGAGGTAGACATGTCATAAGGAATCTTCTTTTTGATCCCACTTTTATGAGCTCAAGTCCTGATGCTCATGTTCGTAAGGAGTTAAGACTGATTTGTATTATTTGGTAAGCTTATCTTGGCTTTTTGATGGAGGGGAGAGGGAACTCAAGAAGCAAAAATTAAATGTCAGCAGAACTGACAGACTGGCATTCCCGTTTGGCAGCTTGCTATGGAGCTAGTAAAAAGTAAAATTATTATCACAGTTACAGTGGAACAACCAGCTGACCTTTCCCAGCTGAAGGAGTGTTTCTGGTTAACTCTTTAGGAACCAAAAAACTATCTGGTGGATTCACATTTTGAAAGCAGGAATACAGGAACTTGAAAATTGACTTTGACAAACTCCCTACAAATCCTTCCTACCACTTCAGGAAAAAACAAAAGCAAACACCCAGAGCACTCGAGTGCTTTCTGTGGCTATAGTTTGGTGCTTCACTATTACTGTCAGTAATGGACTGTTAATTCTGGTCTCTCTTACATTTTGTTCATCTTGCCTGTGGAGAAATCAGTAGAAGTGATGTGTGCAAAAGTGCCCCTTTTATCAAATGAGAACAACTCCTGTCAATGCGGGATCAGTAACTATCATAGGCTCCTAAGAGTATTTCCACCCATGTTTCTGGTGGTGGAGCCAGCAGAAAGTATTTTATATGGATGTTGTTCTTCCAGCCATTTGCAGTAACCTGTCTAGGCTGGCAGTAGAGGTTATGTTATTTGTGGTCTGCCTGTGCTCATAGTTTGCCCTTTTTATTGAAGATGCTGTATTGCAGCTGCCCTAGTGGCTCTGTGGGAGCCTCACAACAGCGTGTGGATAGAGAAGGTAATAATTGCTGGTTTAGGAAGGTGGGGTGAATGGTGTGAGAAGTGACTTACTCCCCAGATGTGTAAACCAACCATTCAGAAATGGCTGTGATTTGGTTTTGGATTGCTAAGGCTGGTGGGGTTGAGAGGCCACTCAGAGTTAGGGAAGCAGCTCCTTCCTGAGCTGGGATTTACCTGTTAGTGGTCAAGAAACTTGTCTGTTTGATGGTGGCTGACATGATGGCCTCAGTGCTAGGGCAGGCCAGGCAGAGGAGGGAGGCAGCACAAGCCTTGCCCGGGAAGAGACAGCTGGGGTGCTCCAAAGGGAAAGAAGACATGGAATTTGCTGTGTGGTCAATCAGGGATCCCAGTGCTGTAAAGAAATGGTAAGGAGATGAAATGTCTGAGCTGTGCAAAGAAGTGGTACCTGAAATGATGAAGCATGAGGCCTGTGGGTTGCACATGATGGCCTCGTTTTTTGAATGTCCTTTTTTGTGTGTGTCCTTTTTCCCTTTCTGTGCCCTGTGGACTTGCTCTAGACCTGAATCCCTTCTTCCCTCTTTTTTTTCTTTTTTTTTTTTGTTACGAAACACATCATTAAATCTCAGGGAAACCATGTTCATGTGACATCAGTCCTCTTGTGAAATGTGGAGTTCCCGCTGCTGTGATCCCAAGGGGCATTCTCAGTATATTAATCTCCCTTTCTACATGGTACGTGGCTGGCTGTGGGGTCAGACACCCATCTGAAGAGGAAATAAGCCAAGCAAAGGAATCTGACATCAGTAATTTTATTGAGGGTGAGGAGTCACTTCCTGGACTTCCACCAGGGAATCTGTTGGGCTCTGTAAACTTTGTTTCTGAAGTAGGATGCACTTTGAGTTAAGTAAAGAAAATATTTTGCCACACTCAAAATTTGATGGAGTGCCTCTTGTACTCTTATCATGTTTGCACAGTTGTAATTGAAAGCCTGTGAGTAGCGTATATGAGTCGCTACCCTGTGTTCAGCTGCATGTGGCTCAGTGTTTTACTGTTGCCAGACTGAGCTTGTGCTTTGTGTGCTCTGTTTGCTCCACCAGAATACTTAAAACCTGAAAGCTGTATTTTAAGTCTTATATTATGGTTCTGTTGCATTTTCCTTCAGGCCAAAGTTGTGATGAAGCCTAAAAAGCAGGGAGCTGTGGGACTTACCTGGGCCAACTATCTGGGGTTTGCCTGGCTGATTTCTTAGAGTTATTTATTTGCTTGAAGTTTCAGACCTTGGTTTTACAGTTGTTTTCTGGCTGTCATCTGGTTGAGCAGTGTGATATTGGCGTGTCTCGAACTAGCTGTCCTTAAACTGCTGAGAAGATAACAGGTGTTGCCTGGTTGGATTTGGGAAGTTAGGCCAAAGATCTGATATGTGTAGGAAAGCTCCTCAGTGTGTTTCTCTTCCCGTCACCCCTGTTAAATGTAAGCTAGTAGGTCAGTGTGACTGGCAGGTTTCTACCCTCTTAATCTTGAGCAGTTGGAAATCTGTCCCATCTTTGAGAACACTAACAGCTGCTACTTCACAGATGAGCAGAAAAAAATCCTTCACCTGATTCATATTTAGTGCTCTGTTACTTATATTTCCTGCAAACTAGGTGGCATCGGGAGTAAAACCATCTGCGAATACCATGTTCTTGGTATCTTTGGATAGTAGGAACTAATTTTTATCCACTTGATTGTTGAAATACCTGTATCCAAAATTTCTGTGCATATATGTCCCCCTCTAAAACTTAGACTACCTGTGTCTATGCCTTCTATGCCTCAGGTCTAGTTATTTTGAGTTGGTATTTATACATTCTACATTTTCTTTTTATGTGAGCTCTATTCTGTTCATAGATGATGAGTTTGTATAAGCTAGTGATGCAAAAACTGTAAGTGGTCTTACCATTAGTAGAAGACATGCCTTGGAGGGCTCTATTGCGTAAATTTGTTAGTGGTGCACTGTAAATTAGAGGTTCTTCCCTCTTCTGCTTTTCTTTCCAGAAGCAGAAGAAAATACTGTTTTCTTCTAAGTGTTTTGAAGAATTTATCTAGAAGAGATAAAAGAGAATCACTCTTTTTTTTGGTGTCTCTTTCTCCCACCTTCTCCAACCCCACAGAGCATCCATTGGTTCTTAGTTATGGCTGGCAGCAGTAAAAGGCCAGGTAACTGTTCAACCTCCTCTCCATTAGTTGTCAAGAACACAATGACCTAATTATTTTGCCTACCCTTCATGAATGTTTTTCCTTGTTCTTCTTCTGTTGTGAAACACTAGAAGTGTTGTGCAAGTAGGTCTGAAATATTGGCATACTGGAGTAAGTTGGTGTAGAAATGCCCTCCGTTCTTTGGAGTAACAAGGAGAGGGCTAAGGCAGGAAAGTTTGGGGGATTTTTGGTAGATGTCAGCTGATATAGGCAGAAAGAAGTGATACAGGTGATCCAGCTACTATGCTTAGTCACAGATGCAATGGCTGATGCTGGAGCTGGTGAAAAGGTGTAAGCAGTTCTCAAAGGGTGCTGATGTGAAAATAGAGATTAATTCCTTTTTCCACTGTTGTTGTCTGTTTGGTTAACATCAACTTGTATCCTCTTCGGTTTGGAAAACCCCAAGAGGTTTAGATTGTGTGTTCCTTTACATAGCTATTAACAAAAAGGTTAATCTACAGCATTTAAAAACCCAGTAATTTAAAGGAAGGATTACCTTGCTTTGTTCTCTCTCCCTGTTTCCCCTTCCAGTCTTTTCTGGCCACTAGTAAAGGCTACTTCAAGAGATAGCAAGCCACAGAGAGGATCATCTGTTAAAAATAGTAGCTGGCATTTGAGCCCAGGAGACTTGAGCTCAGGGCAATATCCTATATACCTGTTTTGTGTGCTCATTGCTCAGTGGTAACTGCTTGAAGGCAGCACAAGTCTTGCAACTTAGGACAAGTTGTTCAGCCACCCAAATCTGTATTGTTTACAGTGGTCTAAATAGGTGGGAGTTTATTATGAAGTGATAAATGCTTATGCTAGAGGCTGCCACCAAAACAAATCTGATATGAATGTTGGTTATCGCCTTCTGGGTGTGTTTCATTATGACTTCTAGTAAAACAGTATGAATTTATGTCTGTTCTTGCTGGAAGAGTTTATTTGAAGAGTCTAATTCCTCTGTAGCATGTATGGGAATAGCTCTGCATTGACTCAGCTTCTGTTAAAAACATCTCCATTGCAGCAAACTTGCAGTTCTACTGTTAGAAAATAAATGAAACTGTCAGGATCCAGAGGAAATGTCTGTCATTTTAGCTGTATCTGCTTCTGGTGTTTGGTGGTTTATTTTTTTTCACTTGGTAAAGGGTGCTAATGGTTTGTTCTTAAGGGAGGATTTTATTGCTGTGAAGTGAAATTGAAATTTTGTCCCTGCCGCTACCTAGACTCTTTCCTTCAAGGAATGGACCTAGCCTTTCATTTGTCCAGA
>NW_009921348.1:59520-62771 GCF_000696875.1 Nestor notabilis | reverse complement strand
TCTTTCCCTTAAGTGAAGCAAGCCTGTTATTCACGCACGCTATGGAGTCCTATAATTCCATTAGGAAGAAATTTGAAGGGTCAAAAGATTAATTAGCTTCAACAGGTCCCTTAGGAAAATGACTGTCTCAAAAGCAGCTGTGAGCGTGCAGTCAGTGATGTGCAAGGTAGCCTGGCTCCTTCCTCCAGAGCATGTCCCTGCTCCTGAGGATAGGCACTTGCTGGTGGGTGTAAGGCTTTCTGGAGACTGGAGAACATGTCCAGAACAGCACATCACCCAGGTGAAACTCCTACCCACACGCCTTGTCTTTGCTTATGTCAGTATGCATGAATGCACAAGATGTGCTTTCAAAATCAGGCTGCCAATTCCCTTCCCAATCCTCTAGAAACTTCTACTTCCAAACATTCACTGCTTTGGCGGCAATAAGGAGAGACAACAATATGGTGTTTCTCCTGAATATAGCTGTTGCATCTGTATGTGCCAAACACTCATTATCTTGGATAATTAGCAAAATCCACTAAGGCAGGCAGTGTACATCTTGTGGTGTGTATTTGTGGGAGTTTGTTCCTTCCTTCTATATTTGATTTCAGCAAAGGAGGTTATTGACAGGTGCAGATGAGCATGTAGAGCCTCTGTAAACCTAGGAACCAGCTGTAAACCCTGGACTGGGTCCCTGTCTAAGCTCTCAGAATGCAGGTGCATATTTGGGGAGGATCGTCTTGATATTTTTCTCTCTTAAATTTTAATTTTACATTGGAGAGAAAAACCTGGATTCTGTGGGGACTCAGAGTATCGGAAGGGGGCTAGAAGGATGCGGGAGAGGGACTCTTCGTCGGGGGCTGTAGTGATAGGACAAGGGGTGATGGGTTCAAACTGAAAAAGGGGAAGTTCAGGTTGGATCTAAGGAAGTTCTTCCCTGTGAGGGTGCTGAGGTGCTGGCACAGGGTGAGGCGCTGGCACAGGTTGCCCAGAGAAGCTGCCGCTGCCGCATCCCTGGCAGTGTTCAAGGCCAGGTTGGACGGAGTCTTGGGCAACATGGTCTAGTGTGAGATGTCCCTGCCCATGGCAGAGGGTTGGAACTGGATGGTCTTAATGTCCTTTCCAACCCAGACCAGTCTGTGATTCTGTGATTCCTTCTTCCAGAAGGCAACAGCTTTATAATTTTGGCCACAAACAAATGCACAGCTAACAAGCAGATGGCGGTGAACACCCAAGAAGGCTGTGTCTGGATGGTATTAGGATGTACAGTTTGTCATATTCTGGTGCCACAGACTTGCTAATCAGTGTGAGTAACTCCAAGTAGACCAGTATCTTACAACAACCTCATGAAAAGCGAGGGATGACCAAAAGTCTTGGTGTAGTATCTCCCGTACAATCTCTGTGCCCAAATAAGCATCATCTCCCTACTCCTGCGAGGCAAAGAGCTAGGTCAGTTAAAACCAGTAAGGAGTCCAGTAGGTTTGAAATGCCTGAAGGCCATGATTGGCTCAGAGATCGTATTCTTGCCCTTGTTTCACAAGATCGAAGTGTAAAGCCTAGATGGGAGCCATCAGAGTAGAGAGGAGGGATGGCAGCTGATTGTTTGGTCCAGTCCAGGATTCATCTTAACAAGATTTAAGGAAATTGCATGTTTAGGTATTTTCTTTCTCATTTCCTTACATAGCTCCTAAAGAAGGAAGGCGGCATTGTCTTTGAGGAGACTAACTAACTGTATGCTGGTAACAGAAGTAGCTAATGAAGTGAGCTGGTTATGCCCTGAACTTTTTGTTTCTTGGAATATGGCTTGTGATCTTCTCTTAAGGGAGTTACATATATCACCTAACTTTAGCACAGAGCTAGATGTCTCTCAACATGCTTTGTAGGTCTGCTCTTATTTCTTTGGCCTTTTTATAGACTACAGGTTTACCAGGAGAAAGAATCAGAGCCAGGAGTCCAGTCAGTTCTGTAGCAATTAAGCTGTTAGGAGAGGAGGGGTGGATGCATGGGTGGGACTAAAAAAACCCAGCACAAGAGCAAGACACTTAATCAAAAGCAGAGACTAAGTGACATCTGGTTGTTGTATTCCACAGACATTTGATTAGTTATGCAACAGGAAGCAATGATTTGTGCTCCAAAAAGCTCTTTTAAGGCTTATTTTTACCTTTTCCTCCCCTTCACCTTCTCCACCCAATTAAAAATCTTCAAATCTGCTTTTAAAAAGCAAAATTTAACCCATGTACCTTTTTATAGCTTTTCAATAAACTGCTTGAAGAATACAAGGGTGTTTCAGACTCAAGAGACTATTTTCTGCCAATAATTGCAAACAGTCATCACGGATTAATATATAGCTCACAAAGCTTCATAGATCTGCCAAAATGAGGTCACTCCCAAGGCTTTGGATTTTATAATGGTTTATAAAAACCTGTACATGACCTATAGCAAGAAGGGGTTTCTGGTTGGGTTTTTTTTACTACCTCTCAGTTCTGGTTTGGCTTGGAATTTTTAGTCTGCAGAGAGAGGGGAAAGGAAGGTCATGGTACTTCAAAAGCAAACAAAACTTCCACCCCCACAGCTGTACCACTGGCCTGATCGTTCCAGAAAATAAAGTGCATGGAATCTTGCAGAACATTCAGCATCACATAAGTTTTTGCAGCTATACTCTTTGTTTTTTGAAAAAGAGTAAGGCAAAATGTTGGTGTTTGATGGAAATGCTGCTTGTACAGGACCTCTGTACCCAGCCAGCTGCTCAAAGTGGAACTGTCATCATTGCTGGATTGCATCAACTATGGCTTTGCCGAGTCTTGAAAACCTCCAGACATGGAGATTTGTAACCTGTCTGGGTAACCTGTCTGTGGGTCACACTGCTGTCCTGGTAAGAAAGACTGTTTTAATGTGCAAGCTGCAGTCTGTGGCTGTTGGTTTTTTTTTCATGTCCCCCCAGCCAATACTGCTGAGAAACATTCATTTCATGTCTGTCATCTTTGCAGCTCCCGTTCAAATTTTAGCTGACCGCTTATGGCTTAGAGTACTCCTTAGTCTCCTCCTTTCTAGATTAAAAAGGTCCACATCCCTTGCATTCTTTGTAGGCCTCTGGACCCTGCCTTGACATCCCTTTTGCACTGCGGAGCTGGGATGTGTAGTATTCAGTGTGCAACCTCACCAGTGCTGAATCAGAAGGAATGATAACTTCCATGATTGGCCAGCCGTGGCCCTCTTAATGTAGCCTAGTACATGGTTTGTCTTACTCACAGGAGTTCACCTTTTCAGCTTTC
>NW_009921348.1:40301-59496 GCF_000696875.1 Nestor notabilis | reverse complement strand
AGCAGGGCTGATCGTCCCATCTGTGCTGCTGATGATATTATTCCATCCCAGGTGCAGGACTCTACACTCTTCATTGTTGAGCCTTGTGAGGTTTCTCTTGGCCCTGTTGAGTTTCACAAAGTCCATCTGGGTTGAGGTTCTACATTTTCCTTTTCAATCATCTCCTCTAGCTTAGTATTATCCCCAGATTTGCTGGGGGTGCAGCTGTGCTGGTATCAAGATTGTTGTTCGGATGTTGAGCATCGTGAGCTCTTGTATTGGTGTCCAGGCTGCTGCTCTTGACACTGGCTGCCAGCTGCATTGAAACAGGTTGAAGAAAACTGGTGCTAAAATGGTAGTATTCAGCAGCTAGTTACTGTGAATGCTGCAGCCAGCACTTAACTGCCTTCACCTTGTAGGCTTCTGAATTACTGAATCCACTGCAGTGGTGGGCAAGACAAGTGTGCCTTGGTCAATGAGCTGTGATCCTGCTGTCCTCATCCCTCCCAGAAGCTAGTTCAGGATGCTGCAGTGCAGTCACTGTGATCAGAGTAATCCCCAAAGACAGGCAACGCTACAGCAACTCTGGTGGGTGACTGATGGAGGAAAGTTCCTGTTTTAAAACATGTTCCATATTGTACTTTGCACAGCAAATTAACTGTAGGATGTTGTTAAAAGAATGAGAGGGGGCCAGAAGGGAAATACCTGAAACTTGCTTCCTTCTGAAGAGTGGGACTGGAGCACAGTTAATCATTGTGTGCATGGTAGTAAGCAAGTATGTGTTTGCTGGTAGCAATTAAACTACTGTTTTAAAGATTACTGAGTGGGAGAGACGTTGGTTTCACAGTAACAAACAAGTGCCTTTTAGAGCAAAAGCCTTGGGTCGGCATGTGGAGTGACGGTGCCTTGTTCTGAGCAGCAGCTGTGTGTTTCCATCATGCTCCAGCTTCCAGTGATTTTTATAAACAGATTATTCGTGCCTTCTATTGGCAATAATGCAGAGATGCATTATTATGCATGGGATGTGGTAGGTTCACCTGGATAGATGAGAAGCCAGTTTTGTAAATACTTGAAAATAATTGTTCTTTGCTGACTGCTGTTTCTACTTGGACATTTGCTTGCTGTGGTAGTGATGCCCTTTTCACAAATTCATCAACACTTGCGGTCCTGGTCCCCTGGCTTGAGGGATGAAATTCTGTAGCAGGCTTGGCCCCACAAAATGTACCCTCTGTTTCTATTTCTGGCAGCCTGGCTTGGCTGTTAGGTGTGTGCACATGTGCTCACAGCTCAGAGCACATGTCAGAGGCCGAGCAGTGCCCACCAGGGTACATTAGGTGTCAGCTAACCTCGGAGGACTGCTCTGGCTGCTTTGCACTGTTTTTTCATGTCAGTGATATTGTGCAGTCCCATATAACTGGGTAGGCAAAACCAAAAATCCGAGATAAATGAAATGAAGAAGAGAAGTCTTGGTTGATGTTAATACAGAAGATTCAAGCTCTGTATGGTAGGGTGAGAAAAATCCTCTATTACGTCAGCTGGGCAAGAGCTCTGACTAGAAAGGGGGATTGGGGCAATAAAAGCTACGTGGACTAAACAGAAAATTGTATTTCCTATTTAAAGAGTACAGGATTTTCTGCTTTGAAAGTGGACAGGCAGATGTGTCTGTGCAGGCCTGAAAATCTGTCTGTATGCTGCTGCGGATTCCAGAGGAATGACTACACTTTTAAAAGTGCCTGGTTTGTTTTCTTCAATTAGCTTGCCATGGCCTAGCATTTTGTTTTCATCACTGTCTTCAGTTAACAACACAACCAGCTGCTGTGCCCAGCTCCCTTGTGTAGATTAAGCAGAGGATTGCCCATGAGGGTGCAGCTTTTATCTCCTCAAAAGGTATTTGTCAGGACTAAGCTCCTTACAGTAATACATTAACAGCTTGCAGTTATGAACCCTGCCAGTGCCCTTTCAATTTGACTTCATTGTTTATTTTAAAAGTTGACATGTTTTATACTGCAGTGCTTCATTTGCCTCTGTGTGTCACCTCTGCATCTTTGGGAACTGGCTGGGAAGTTTGGGACTGTTGAGTATTGGAGCCAGGGAGATGAGCAGCGGATGAGCTGGTGAGAAAGCACTGGGTGGACAGTGGCAAAGAGAAAGCTCTTGGCCAGGAGGAGAGGTGGAAAGGAGGGGACTGGGTGAGCAGAGCAGGACTTGGGCATGCTGTTTGTTGTAGGGAAGTGATTTACTGTTGCGGGAGACTTGTTTGTAGCAGGTTGCTTGTAGAGTGCTGAGCTGCAGGGGAGGGATGAACACAGTGGCAGGAAGAGTTGGTGTGCTGTGTGGATGGTATGTGTTAGAGGCTGCTGTGACAGTAGGATTCTCCTTAGCTGAGATCTCTGTGGCTGCTTAATTGCATTTCTCAAGGTGTCCCATTTTATATTTTACAGTAGTAGAGGGTCTGCAGTAGTGAAGACATTCAGTTGAGTTTCCTGGCAAAAACCATTGGCAATGAGGCACAATTCGCTCCTGGTCACTGTGGCAGTGGAAGCAGGAGCACAGGTTCCCTTGCCCTCCAGGTGTCAAGGCTTCATCATTTTCGATAAGGGGTTTCAGTGGCCTGGCTCCTTCTGACATTTTTGAAAGAGATGCTCACTTCTGTATCAGGTAGACTCCATCAAGCACCAGCGATATGGTTGGCAGGCAGAAAGTTGACATCCCACTTGCCTCCAACCTCTATCAGAGATTTTTGTCAGTATCATTTAGTACATTTTCCTGTGTGCTACCTCAGGCTAAACCTCTCTCAACTCAAACACCAGGTTGTGCTTGAAAACAACCTAATTTTCAGCTAGTCATTTGAGTTATGGTCTTTTGAGAGAAATAGCCACTGTCTAAAATTATGAGACTCGCATACAATGTCAGGAAGTTTGATGGAGATGCGAGCTCCTGTTTTTCTTTATGGTTTTAAAAGCACACGAAGAACATGGCTACTCTCTCTTCCATCAAACTGAGTGACCTGCAGGCTTGAGACAGTGTGAAAGTGGTCTGCCCATGATTGTGCTGAATAACTTGTACATGCTGGAGGGAGTTTTAAATGAAGGCTAATTACTGAGTAACTATACCAACTAAAAAGTGTTGGAGTATCCTTCTTCACATTGGCAAAACCACAAACCTGTTGTTGTTTCTTTAATGACTAATGTATCATTCTTTATCCTAGCATTTGGCTTTTTTCTTTCCCAGGCTTTCAGTAAGTTGCTTAAAATAAAAGACTGTAGACTGACTCCAGATAACTGTTGAAGTGAAATTGCTACTTGGACTCTCACTTAAACCAAAAAAGCACTTTGTGTTCCAAAAGAGTTATTTCCAAACTGCCATTGCAGAGTAGCATTCAACAAATAGAGCTGGGAGGGAATATTCAACTGTGGTTTTGTTTTAGTTTTCCATTTGCTCACACAGCTATGAGGCATGAAGCTGAACGTGGCCAGAGTTATAGGCCTGCCTATTAACAGCTTCATCTCTCAGTGTCCTACAGGTGCAAGTAAAAATCTAACAGAATTGTAACTTTAGCTTCTGGGTTTTTTACCATAAAGATCATTTTCCTCCTGTGTAGCCAGTTGTGCGTTAGAGGCTTTGTCAGATGAGCTACTAGTACTGCAAGCTACAACTAAACATTGTTTTCCATGGGGATTTAGTAACTCAGTTCCTAATGCTCTGAAGACTTTTTGCTGGCTTAGATGTGTTGATCCCTAACCCAGTACTTGTGCCAACAGAAACTTGCAAGTAGTGATGCAGTTACGGTGAGAAAACTGCTTCTCCTGTGCTCATATTGCCCCTGGGACCTGGTTTTACTGGTTTTTGCTGGTGCGGTTCTGCCTTTGCTAAGAATGGGTTTGCTGGTCTGTTTTCCTGTGTCCCTAAGCTGGTTCTTGCATGGGCAGGGCTGGTCCAGCAGTGGAGCAGCCATGGAGCTGAAGTCTTCAGTGGGACAAGGCTTTGATGGCATTATTGCCTGGAAGTCATTGGGACCTGGCTCCCCCTCATAGGGTCGATCTTGAAAATTAGTCCTACTCTTCCAGCATCCCCAGCACTGTTCTGCAGTACAAAAAGCTGTGAATTTTCAGAGCGTACAGCAGAGATTTGAAATTTAGGCTTCTTGCTGTGTCCACTGTTGGAAGCTTAGGTTGAGCCTTGTTTAAAGTTCCTCAGATGGGTTTCCTGTGTGTGGTGGGTACCATGGTTTAGATTAGTTAGTGCTAAATTAAAATATTCTTTAGTCAGGCTTATTCTGTATTTAAAATACGTGTTAATACAATTGAAACGGGCAGCTGGTGACTGGGGCAGTGAAGAGATGCAATGTATGGGGGTTTTCCCTTAGACTTTCTAAGGGACCATGTTAATGATGAATTTACAGCAGGATGCTGCTTATCCACTAATATTCGCCCAAAGCTCCGTGCTGCTTTGGGATGTACAGTACTGCATGGAAATTCACACTTTGATGCCCTGGCTCTTCATGAAGGCTTTCAGCAGGGTCGTATGGTGTGAGCTGCCTGGCATGGTTAGATGAATTTCTCTTCTGTGGAAAACATCAGCAGCCACCTCAGAAGGAAGTGCATCAAGGAACTTGGTTGGAAGGAAATTACTGCACTGATTGTGATGACTTTGATTTCCCTCCCTAGCTAGTAGCTGAAGGACCCCTGACAAATAACTTCTATTTTTGCCACGGTGAAGCACCTCTGTGTGATAGGAGGAAGGAAGTAAGAAGAGCTTTCTGCTACTTCAGGAGCCAGTGAGGGAAATTCAGTGTGCTGTATTTCCTTTTGAGACCTGTGTTTGACTTAGGAGTCTATCTCCCCTGCCACGCATCAGGGAGGGAAGGGCTTTTTCCATTACCTTTACAAATAACTGTGGTGGCTCAAGTGTGAAGGTATTTGATGCAGCTGGTGTTGAGGAGGTGTAGTCAGCTGTTTGGCAGAGAAATGCACCATTTTTCTACTTATTTCCCACTTTGTATCAGGCATTTTTAGCCACTTCCAAAATAACCACCATTTTTTCACACTAAACCCTCTTCCTTTATTCATAAGACTTCATCTTCCTCAGTTTAGTATTCTGTGTGTCAGAGTCCTTTACCCTGTTTCAGCCTAAGATGACTCCTCTGTATATCATGACATGAAAGCTTTGTTCATTATTCCATTCTGTCAGCCATGTCTGGTCAAAGACATTTCCCACAGGTATAAACTGGGTAATTCCAGTTTATTTAAAAAGAAAAAATCATTGAAGTGTAAACAAACTGTCTTCACAGTGCTGGATGTTCAGTTAATTGAAGCTTACATTTGAAGGGTGGTGTTTCACTGCAGAATAGCTCCAAAATACTCCTTTGAATAAACACTTCTGAAATATATAATGTAGAAAAGTTTGGGTAAAGAGTTTACTTTTGAGTTAAACAAGGTATTTACTGTTGAGTTAAACAACCTCAAAAGGGCAGTAAAGTGCTGGTATAGTTGAGAGACAGCAAATGAATACAAAACCTTTGGAAATTAGAAATTTCTGATGAAGGAAAACGATGTGAAGCCTGCATGTTTCGAAAGCCTGGATGTTAAAATTGCTAGTCATTCAGTGAGAGCTATAAAAAGAGAAGGCATCTCTATCTTACTAAAAAAAAACAACCCAACCAACCAACCAAAATCCAGCCAATACCAGTAATTTGTTTATGGATATTCTTTGTCTTTCTTGTAGAGTCACCTATTTTGAGCATTTAAAACTTGTCACTGGTACTACGGTGCAACACTGCAGACTGCTGAACTCTGTGATGACTCTTGTCACCATGGTACTACTGAAACCTGCAGTATGACTGCCATTATTTCTGCTTTATTGGCTGCTCTCCCTTCTGGTGCTGTGAGGTGAGGGCTTGCTGCTGCATTAGGGACCCTGGAGGTGCTCAGCTGTGAAAAATGGATGTGGCTTCAGCCTCCAAAATGGGATGTGAGCATTTTACTTGAGGACTCATCAGAGTGGGATTTGGGTATTGTGAAAGCTGTGTTAAAACCTTCAGGAGAGGTGAAGGTGTTCTGTAAATGCAGTGTCTTAGAGAATTTTTTTTTTTTTGATCTGGAATAAAAGAGGTCACAGTGCCTCGATTCTAAACTGTGCTTGCTTTGCTGGGAAGGTCATAGGTTGTTTTGGAAAAGTCTCTGATCTCACGGCAAGAACCATATAGTTCACCAAAAGACACTGTTCACCCCCTGCTTCCGTGCAGACTCTTGACAGTGCTTCCTTCAAACTCAAGCTTCATGTTATTTTGCTGAAAAGAAGCAGCAGTTTCCAAAGGACTAAGCAGGGCCTTTATCAGTGTTTTACATGCATTGCAGATTCCCTTCCTGTCTGTGTACTGTGGACTTGCTGCACCAGTTGCAACCAGTGACAGCAAAGTAGAAACAGTGAGAGCAAAGTCCTAACAGTTAGCAGCCACCTTCTCAGAAAAATCTTGTTTAAGCTTTACAGCCATGTAATACTTCCAGAATGTTTCCTCAGCATGATTAATGGTACACCAGATAAAAATCCACCCTGACTAAATTCAGGGAGTGCCATTCTCAATGTATTCTTGACATGCCACAAGCTTGCTATTGCGTTTTGTTTTGTTTCTCAGTGATTAAACCTACCTCATAAGGTATTTATCTTTCAACTAGGTGCTTATTTGTAAGCCACCAACTGTGTGATTTTTTTATTATGGACAGCGTGAGACAGTTCTTTGCATATTACCTGTTTTGGGTAAGAACTGCTGTCTTAGCAGTGCTTACTCCAATGAGGAAATAGGTGTCACCTCCAAGTAGAAGTGCGGGAAGCAGTAACACTGGCATGATGGTTTTAAAGTCCTGGGATTAGTGTGGTGGATCTTCTACACGTGACTGAGAACGTTCCTTTGTCTCTCATCCCAACTTCTCGGTTTTTTTTAGGCACAGCTGGAAGCTCAGAGGGCAACTCAGGATTTTCAGAGGGCCACTGAAGTGCTGCGTGCTGCAAAAGAGACCATTTCACTTGCAGAGCAGAGGCTGCTGGAAGATGACAAACGTCAGTTTGACTCTGCCTGGCAAGAGATGCTCAACCATGCTACCCAGAGGGTAATACAAACTTGCCCCAGCATCTGTCTTTTCCATATTTTGTGTTCTCCTGTGGTGTATGAGGCGTAGTTTCTGAAAGACCAATTTTTTTCTGTTGGTCTAGATAAATGCTTTTGTAGGAAATTAAGCTACGGAAAATTATGAAGCCTAAGGTTAAATGATTTGTGCTTTGGGCTGCTACTGAGACATCTATAGTTCCCTGTCTGGCAGTGCTAATAGCTAGTGAAGTAGCTCTCTAAAGAAAAAAAAATACCATGTCTATAGTAGGGATAAACAGTATCTTAAGGCATACCTGCATTTGAAGTTATGCCAGGCTAATTGCGTGGGAATGCCTATTCCTGAGTGCACGTGTTATGGAAACTTACTCTGGAAAAACAGGGACATGCTCCAATTTCAGTATAACATGTTCTTAGTATGGAGTAAGTTGAACAAGGCACTTTGCTTCAGAAACGTGTTTGAATGTAGAATTACTCAAAACGTGTGCTGAATTTTAAGCTTGCACACTGCTCTATCCTAAGTACCTTCCAAATTTACCTCCTTTATAAAGTCTCTTTAAGTCTACAGAAAAGGTGCACCATCAAACGATGAAAGGCGGTATTCATTAAAAAAAAAAAAGGCAGAATTTATTTTTTTTTAACATGAAAGAATCAAAAATCGAAGTTAAAAACCTTTGTTCTGTCAGAGATTTCCCTTAATATGCCAGTGAGGCTGAACTTGCTATTCCAAATATGCTAGCATGCCAAACAATGTTTGTATTGTCTCACAGTCCTCAGTGCAGTAGCTCTGTTCTGTTGCAGAAGCTTCTCAGTCATAAGAAAGCTTCTATTTCAGAGTGAATTGTAAAAACCAGCTGCCTGATGAAGAAACGAGGAACAAAAAGGATGTTGGTTGTGTGCAGGGGAGAGATGGAAAACCTGGAATATCTTACAAAGAGCAAACAAACTCCAGGATATTGTTTGTGTTACTGTCCCTGTTATCATTAGGTTTTTCTGAAGGGAGCTCCACCTTAGTGTGTCTGTGCCAGGTCACCAGCAGCTGCCATTATCCCTTGTTGGGATCCCTGTTTGTTATGGTTTAAACCCAGCCTGTAACTCAGCACCACACAGCCGCTCGCTCACCGCGCCCCCCCCCCCCTTCTCCCTCCCCAGGTGGGATGGGGAGGAGAATTGAAAGAATGTAAAATCCACTGGTTGAGATAAGAACAGTCCAATAACTAAAGTACAACGTAATACTACTATTACTACTAAAGATAAGGGAAATAACGGGAGAAAATATAAAAATAAGGGAAATGGAAAGCAATGGTAAGCACAAGTGTGTTACCAGCATTGTTCTCAGACTAAACTTGAAAACACAGCACTGCACCAGCTACTAGGAAGAAAAAATACAACTATTACAGCTGAACCCAGGACAGTATCCACCCCTTATTCCATACCATTTACATCATGCTCAGATCCTACATTTTTCAATATGCCCATTGCTTTTTTGTCTTTATATATGTATATGTGTAATATACACACAGACAGATATCATTCCTTAGTCCATGGACCATCCCTATAAAGTTTGCTGAATTCATTCAATCCATTATGTCAGGCTCCATCTGTTGTAACAGTCTTTCAGGGCAGGAGAAATGGTGTGTAGCGTTGGATTGTTGCCTGCTGATGACACCACTGAACTCATCTGGTCATTGCTGAGCTCATCTGGTCTCAAAGTTCATTCTTTGGGGTGATGATCAGAGAGAAGTCAAGGGTCGGTCGATGGTGACCTGAGGACAGTTCTGGGAGACTCCCGCTGCTGCTGCTGGCTTTTCCCATAGCTTTATTCTCTGATGATGACCATGACAGCACATAGCTTCTTTGCAAAGTCTGGAGTCGTTGAGATGGGCATTTAGCTGCTGCATGACTGTTATATAGCAGGCAACAGCATATAATCGAGTTCATTTTTTTTTTTTCCCCAAAATTAAATCCCCTTGAGGTACACACCAGACTTCCCCATCCTCCCACATTACGTACCAAGTGCACCCAGGTCCTTGAGCAAAATCAGTCTCACAAGTGGGTTTGCCTTTGCCCGAGGCAGGAATGACCCAGACTGTTTTCCCCAGCAGATTCTTTATGTGCACCATGGGAACTTTATCACCCTCTATGGTACATAAACATTCTGATTTGGCCACGCCAGCCCTGTTGGCAGATCCCCTGGTGTTGACTAACCAGGTGGCTTTTGCTAAGTGTATATCCCAGTATTTGAAAGTCCTGCTCTCTGTGTAGTTTACAGCAGTGCATTGTTGGTGTCCCTGTTCAATGAGAGCAAAGTCTATATATGCATACACAATTTTTGATTCTCGGAATAGACAGGTGAGAAAACTAGAAGCATTTAAGGAGTTGCTTAGAGCTCCTGACTGATAAAATGCTGAGATCAGGTGGGGAGTGATAGCAACCACTTGTCAGCTGCCTCTCTCTAGCTAGCATAACAAAAATTTTCTGTTGGGTTGTGTAAGGAGAGAAATGCAAGTGATTTTGAGAGTTCAAATGGTTGGATTGTATAGAGCAGCTGGTGGCTCCTTGAATGCAAAGTGTGTTTCCCGGTTCTTCCTGGTGCTTAAAATAGTCTGGGTAAGGTCAGTTCCCAGAAAGCACTGATCTGTACCTCGCCAGGGTACAGACAATTTTGGAAGACTTGCATGGAAGCTTGGTTTGTGTTTTCCATTGGCCACGCTGGAGGTCTTAAGGCTAGGGCCAGAGCCAAGGAGGGTGAAAATGCTGTTGGAAGTCCTGACTGAACAGACCCAGCATTAGTTTGTTTGGAGTGCCTGAGTTCTGTATCTTCTTTAGGAGCAGAGTGAATACTTTCTTGGTTTCAATGCATGCAATTAGTGAAGTGTTTAGTATCCAGTGACGTAAGCAGAATAATTGGGGTCTTAAGGAGCAGAAAACATCATCACTCCCTACCAAGCTATGAGCGAGAACAGATTGAAGGATAAGTTCTCCTAGAACAAAAGTTCTCCTTGACTGCCACAGTGTTGTTGTTAACTTGGATTGTTAAATATTAATTACACTAGAAATCACTACTGGAAAAAACTGTTTTTGAGGGTTAAGAAATAGAATTCCTCTATTTCTACATATAAAATCATTGTTGGAGAAAGTTTTTGTGCTCTAGTTGTTTGTTTTTGCTAGCTTTTTTGCATGTATTTATAAATGACAGTTGTATTGGGCAGAGAATCATCTTCTACAGCAATGCACTGAGAACAGGAAAGCACTTCTGTGCCAAATGTTAAAAGTGGGCTACTCATTAATTTGTTTCTCTATTATAGGATTGTCAAGCCAGAGTAAAGTTGTTTTATTTGCTGTTCTTAGGCAGAGGTTGCAGACTCTTGAATTAATCTGAAATTTGGAACAAAACCCAAGCCCTGTAGCAGCTTGAGTTTATGGTTTATGCAAGCAGAGTGAATAAAGGAAAATGGTAGGCAAGAGAACAAATGAAACACTGAATTTTATATATGTATAGATAGAGACAGATATATACAGGCACATATGGAAATACTACCAGGTTACTTTTGCACTTGATCCAATGGATCTGGACAAAGACTTGGGTTCCAGAGTATCAAATGGGAAATACTGTTTGCAGACCCCCACTAGGAGGAAGCGGAGATAAGGGCTGCATGTTGTAATTGCTTTTGGATTTCTTCATAGACTGAAAAGCTATTAAGACTATTTTTAACATGACAGTCTAATGGGTTACTGTAAACAAGGCTTTTGTAGCCACTGATACAGAAAATCATATACTTAAACTGGTGAGAAATGGGGGTTACTGAAACTTTGCTTATCCCAGGTGGGCTGGAAGTGTAACATTTGGAAGGTGTTTTTATTTGCAGAGCAGACAGGACCAGCATGAATAGGTTATAGTGAGAACAGGTCACCACTCACCAATTTTTTCACCTTGTAGTTTGAGCTATGTTTCCAAGGGAGGCTGGGTGCCTAAATAGGAGCTGGCCTGCCTGCCAAGATGCAAGTAAACCCTGTAAATGTCTGTGCTTGAGATATGTGTTGACATAGTGAAGCACAGGACTGTGATGTGATCCTGCGAGTCAGGCAGCTGCTTTACCTGCTCCTACTCTTAACTTGATGTGTATTTTTGGGTATGTTCCTGTGCCTTTCTCCCTAGATATCCATTTCTCTACAGATCTCAGGTAAGTGTAATGACATATAGGCTGGCATTTAGCTCACCAGCTTCATGTGTCCAGGATTTGATTTTGTATGTTCCAGTTACTTGCCTAAACTTTCATTATAATCAAAGGAGGTCTGTTCAATAAGTTGATGGTGTCTGGAGAACAATTCACATGGCCAGAGGGGCAAGTTCATCATAAGATGAATTCTCTGTTGATTATAATGGAAATGTCGCCATGTAAACAGGTTTGATGAGCTCTTAAGCTGCCTGGAGAAGACAACTACTGTTTTTTAGCCACTGGCCTACCAGGTTTTTGGTAACTGCAGTTTGCCTTTAAAATGTGGAGAAAATGTTTTTGGGAAGTGTGTTCCTGTCTGCAAGTACCTTGAATTATAATGCTGCAGTTTGGGATGCAGAGAACAGGCCTGTAGAAAGGCCAAAGGGTGGAGAATTTCAGAGGGATGAAGGACAGAGATCTTCACATTTGTATTCTTGTTGAAAATCACTCATACATGTGTACAAAAGGAAAGTGCTGACAGATGTGTTACCTCAAGCTTCAGACATGCGGGAGCAGAAAGGAAGATCAGCTATGAATTTCAAGAGAAATTGCTAATTTCTAATTGCTGATGCAATCTGCTTTTACAGTATTTCCTGAGATATGTTTGATTCATAAATTCTGGCAGGGAGAAGAAATGTTTTGGCTCTTGTTCATGAGAAATGTTAAAAAGGAACGGATGAGGAGAGAGTGAAGAGGGAGGAGGCATGCTCCCTCTAGGTTTAATTTGGCTTGTGACGCTCCCTTTGATATTAACACCATCTGTCATTGTACAATGCGTGGGTGCTTTTGTGGTGTAGGGAGAAGAGATACTTCCTTCAGATAGCAATTCTTGGAGAAAAAGGCTGGGGGGAGGGGGGAAAAGAAAAGTCTGTGAAAGAAACAACAAAAATACCTGCATCCCTCCCTATCCTGATCTCTCTGACCCTTTACCCTGGAAATGCAGGGGTTAAATGCAATCTCTTGTATTGTTGATTCTGTCCTTCTGGTTCACTAATTTTGCATTGCTTCTTACATCTTCTATTTATAATTCTTCCCCTAGAAGAGCCATCAATTTATACCTTTTGGAAAAAAAAAAAAACCAAACCCAAACCAGTTGTGCAGAATCTGGCTCAGATGGTCAGCTTTGCTTAATTTCACTGGTACATTTTCAGACTTACTCACTAAAAATACATATGCTACACTAACCTTCCTTTCCCAGACATCTGGGTTGGAAACAGAGGGTAGGAAGGAGAGAAGAGGAATCGATTGATACCTGTGTTGGGTTTTTGTAGCCTGTGCTACTTTGGGAGAATACCTGTTTCAGGCAGAACTCAATCTAGAAATTAAGGACAGAGCTACAGAAATGTGTGGTGAAAGTGTGGGCATCCTAGAAGTTTACCTGCTTTGGATGTTTTTGTCTTAAGAGTAGTCCCTTGCTTGCCCCAAGGGTATGAATGGCAGGTACTATGTAATGAGGAGAGGTGTGTCTTGAGCTGTCTTAATCTGAAGAGGTGTCATCCTCACTTATATCTCTGCCTTTTTCAAAGCAATGCTGTTGCATCTGTGATGGCTTAGGAGCATCAACACAGCAAGGTTGGTGGTAGAAGCACATTGACTTTTATTAGACAAAACAGCTTACTCGGTAACTGTGACCAAAAGCTTGTTTATAAGTCCCCAACTGTATCATTAGGTCTGATTAAAAGTACTTCTCTCACACAAGCTATGTCAGTCATCTTCTAAGTAAGACCTTTTTAATAGGTAAAGGGTTTCCCTAGCTAGTCTTCCAATGAACCTCCCAGATGTAGAGGTGGCAGCATGGTTATTGTCTGTTTCTGTCCACCTGCCCTGATGGACAGCTTCTCTACTTAAAGGCCTTTGGCTTTTGTGAGGGGTGGATGGTCTTTTTATTTTTTCTTGTCTGAATGAAATGCATCTTGGCAGGTGATGGATCTCCACAGATACCTCACGATCTTCCAGGTATTGTCCTCAGCCTTAGGCATGCATCTTGAGCAGCTGTCCTGGGGGAAAGGGAAAGGAGACAGGTTGTCTCTGGCCTCTCCACAGACTTGTGTGGGTGATGTGAGTGTGATGACAGAATGTCCATAGGAAAACAAGGGAGTGGGAGAAGATGTTTTTCCTTACATCACTGATTTGTCAAAAGGATGAAGTACGCAATCTTTCGTTTTGGAAAGGGTACTGAACATGGGTATGTGTGGCTGGCTGGAAGTGCCATATTTTGTCAGATACTTTGAGTTGTTTACAATCTGTCACCCTCAAATCCCAGTTCTGCAGGGTTCAGCATTTCTGCAATGTTCAAGATGAAAGATGTGCAAAATCAAGACGATAAAGGATGCCTAACCTGGCTTTATGACCCTTATGCTGGTAGTACTTATGTGGTTCATCCCACACATCAAAGTGGGTGTTAATTTTGCCCCAGGAATTGATGTAAGGGATTGACATTTAATTGAGTACTGGCAAATTCCAACTGCTCCATCATTTTGTAGCTTCCAGCATTTTAAAATTGCAGTTTCCTTGCCACACTACAAGGAAGGTGAACTAGCTTTTGTGCAGTCTTTGGAGATGGCATTTTAATTTAAGACACTTCCACGCTAAAACCAGCCTTGTCTGACATATTTCACTAAGGAAGGTCAATGCATCAAGCTAGTTTTCAAACAGCTGCTCAAGATAAGAAGCTGCAGCGTGTTTTCAGGATGCAGGAGAGAGCCTGTTACCAATCTGACAGATTTCTTTCTATCATCTGTCTTCCTTCCTCCCCTCCTTTCCCCTCCTGGGTGCCTTATTTATAAAATAGTTGAAGGATCTTGGAGATGAGTATATTATTTTATAGCTGATCAAAAGAGCCTTTGGAAACCTTTCTTCCTCATAGTCCTGTAGCAGCTTCTTTGTTTAATAAGTGGTGTGTGCAGATGAGTAAAATGTGGCCTCAAGTTGTGGCAGCAAGAGCTTCTAGTTGATGCTGATGCAGTTCAGGATGCAGGAGAGAGCCTGTTATCAATCTGGTAACGTGTAGCAGTTTCATGCTTTCATGTAGGAATCAGAAAGGACAACATGACAGTTTTCCTGAGAGGAGCTGCGCTCCAAGCAAGTCAAAACTAACTGTGCTCTTTTCCCTGTTCAGTTCAGCCTGACAGCTGGAACACTTAACAAGAAATTAGAGCTTTGTGGGTGAGGCTATCTAAAATGAGGAAATTTGAATATTCTCTCTGGATCTGAGAGCTCAGATGCATGTTCTCGTGATGTGAGCCAGTTGGAGCAAATTGTGCTTGAAGTTGTGAAGTACCTGGCCACAGCTGAGACACTTTGAAATCCAGGACTGGTTAAAATGAAGTCCTGGCATTTTTTGTATGGATGTCTTCATGGCTACAAGAGAGCAAGCCTGAAGACTGCCTGCTTTCTCCTCATTGCCAGACCAATGGAGATGTACATTCCACCCCTATAACAAAATCATTAAGTCACCTTATGTTCAATAATGTCTGATTTATGTCCTTCTCTCTCTGTGATTTTGGAAATTTATTTGTTTGTTGTTTTAATACTGTTTACCTTGCATCATATTTTTGTGTAAACACTTGATCTACTGATGAAGGCTCCTGTGGGGCCTACTTGAATCATGCTTCTATTAATTGTATCTGTATGATACTAAATTCTAATCAGTTCTCCAGCAAAACCTACAACCACTGAACCATCACTCAAGAATGAAATAAAAATGTTCATACTATACTGGCCAAATCTCTTGCTTCCTGTGGATTCTAGGAAGATCATAAAAATATCAAAAAGAATAGCATCGTGTTTTGAGATTGAAGAGGGGCCTCCTAGTTGGTTTGTTTTCGCATCCAAAATAATCAAGGCAATGTTCTTTATTTTCATCATGAAAGAAATTACACAGATTGCAGTCATGGCTTTAACCTGCCGGAGGGGAGACTGAGATGAGCTCTTAGGCAGAAACCCTTCCCTGTGAGGGTGCTGAGGCGCTGGCACAGGGTGCCCAGAGAAGCTGTGGCTGCCCCATCCCTGGCAGTGTTCAAGGCCAGGTTGGACACAGGGGCTTGGAGCAACCTGCTCTAGTGTGAGGTGTCCCTGCCCGTGGCAGGGGGTTGGAACTGGGTGATCTTTAAGGTCCCTTCCAACACAGACGATTTTGTGGATCTGTGATTCTGTGTCACCACTTTTCTTACTTTAAACAAATCAGTTACCTCCCTGTCTGAATCTTGATGGCTGGTGCATTAAAGAAAACAGATCTGCAGGCTTACATCTCTGACACCTCAAATTTGCACGATACAAGTACCCTGGATAAAATTACTGGTAAAGTTTGACTATGGGATACCAGCAGAGCAAGTAATGGAGGGACATTTACTTTCCTGTTACTTCTGCAGGCTCCTCATTGCTGCAAAATGCCACAGCAAGGAGCCTTTGTTTATAAAGCTTTGAAGAAATGATTGCTGGAAGAATTTGTCTGCAGGGCTGCAGCCCAGCTGGCTGGGCAAGGCCTGGGCTGTATATGGAGAGTGGCTAATGTTCTGGGCCTGGGACAGCGGCGCATTAAGCATCTGCCTGCCTGACAGTGGGCAGTGTTCCCCCATCTGCATTATGGGGGTGTCAGCTGAGGGCTTGAACCTCTGCATGTTCGGTGTTGAAACCATGATTTGAGGCTGTTTTGAGAGAAAACCTTCCTGTTGTTCTGCCAGTCGTCAGCCACTGGACACGCTTTTTTCTGGCAACTGGTGATTCAGCCCTCCCACGGCTGTCGTTGGATTTCAGCCCTTCCCAGAGCGGTGGGACTGCGGCTGGGGGCTGAGCAGACCGCTGGCTCTCTGCTGGGAAGGGCAGGCTCCCATGAGAGAAGCAGGGTGCTGGTCAATGGGTGACTTCTGCTGGCACTGCTCTGCTCCCTTAACTGGGTTAAGAAATGGATGATCGCAAAATTTGAGACACCTCTCAACTTCCTGTAAGAGAAGTAGTGCAAGAAGCTGCAACACCTTTGTCATAATTAATGCAGTGTCTGCAAATCTGACGTGTTGCTGCTCCTTTCAGGAAAGACTTTTAAGTAGGTTCATTGAAAGTACATTTTTTTCTACACCCTCACTTTCCTGGCATGAGCCGATTGGAGAGATTATGAAGATGCTGTTTATTGAAATAATAAGAAATGGATTGTTGTGTCTTGCCACTCAACCTGTTCTTTATCCTGTTGAAGGTCATGGAGGCAGAACAGACCAAAACGAGAAGTGAGTTGATTCACAAGGAGACTGCAGCCAAATACAATGCCGCCATGGGAAGGATGAAACAACTGGAGAAGAAGCTGAAAAGAGCCATCAATAAATCAAAGTAAGTTTTACATTTGGAGATGACTTCAGTGGGGAAATCTGTCTGGGGGAGATACCAATTCTGTGGGTTTTTCTAACCTGTGAAAGTGTGTTGCCCTTCGTACCTCTTCTTTGGGCTCCTATCTGCATGCAACAGCCTCACAGCACAACAGGTACTGGCATTTGTTCTTACATTTGTTGTCCTTCTGAGTGCCTTGTGAAGCACCTGATGTGGCGGTATACTGACGACCTAAGTGTGATAAGAAACCTTTTCTGGGCATATCCTTGATCTTGTTCTAGAGGATCGAACCCTTTGGTGGACTGGGACTTGAGAAACAGGCTCGTGAGATTCATGTAGATGCTGCCTATAAATCTGCAGAGCTCTGTCTGTAGATGTTTTGCAGCTTAGGACTGTTTGCAGTTTAGTTCTTTTTAGTTAGCAGAGCGATAAAGCAAGTGACAGAACCCTGAGAAGCGCGAGACTGCATCAGTGCAGTGTGCTGCACATCAGACTTGTTTACTTCCTAATGCTGCCGTGGCAAAGCTGTGCGAGAGCTGTGCTTGGGGAAGGAAATGCATTTCAGAGAGCATAGCTAAGCAGTGTGTGTCATTAATAAATGTGTCTGCATTTGATATGTCTGCTTCTTGCTCAGAACCTGTTTAAAATTTAGCCCTGGTTTACAACCAGTTCTTAATTCTCTTTATATTTCACAGTCATTTTCTCTGTATTTCCAGACTGTAGCTTGTCTAAACAATCTGCTCGCTGTATTTAGCTTTTAATCCCTCCATCTAAAAATGATTTTTTTTGAGAAATCGGTCAACTAAAAATCTATTTTGATTGGTGTTTGCTCAATTCAAGAAAGGATTAGCGCTTCTTAAGGCAGATTCAAGCATGTTTGTTGAAACAGTGCAGCAGCATGGCCTCCAAGAATGAGCTGCATACTGTTTGTCTAGCACTGCACAGGGACTGTGAAAAACATCACCAGATCACTAAATGACAGGTTCCTCTGGATAAGAGCAATATCTGACAAGTAGTTTGGCTGCTAAGAGTTCCTTCCTTGCAATAAGATTTAAAATAAAGACTGAGGTAAGTTGTCAGTGGGGTCCTTCATGCTTTCTTCTAACAGTGATGGGGCTGAGCCTGATGCCTCAGCTGCCTCTCTTATGATCTGCTTTCTGAACCTTCATTTCCTTGCTGGAACTACCCTCATGGGAGTGTTGTCTTGTGTCATTCTCCTCAGGATGAGCTGGCTTTCACTTGTGTGGAAGGATCCCAACATACTCTTTTGTCTTGCAGCAGGACTGACAAAAAACACCTGCACAGAGTATTCTGGAGATCCTTTAATAAGGAGTATACAGAAATGCCAATTCTAACCTAGTTTTAAAGCAGAAGATGCCTGATAGCACAAACAGGCTTGTGGATGTGTTTGAAGTCATACTGCACAGGGATGTTGGAGAGGTCAATCGTCTGTCAGCATTGCAATTTTCATGTAAAGGAAAATAGAAACTGAGCTGAAAACATCAATGCTGCCAAATGGCTGCATAAAACTGGGAAATGAGGCCACTGAATTTGTGGCTGCCTGTATTGTAGGACACAGCTGGCTACTAGCTGATTTTTGGGAAGGATTTAACACCAGCAAACTGCTCTGTCCTTCTCCCTGGGTGGTGTGGGAGGGTTAGCTCTAACTGTTGGGCTTTCCAGGCTCATATTGTCCATCCTCTCCCTCCATAAACTCGTGGGTAGACATGCAGAATGAGTTGCTCTCTTCCGTGCAAAAAATTATTTGCATCTCATTCTATGCTTAAATAATAATGCTTAAAGCATTATTATTTGAAAGTAAGACTGGGCCAGCCTGAAGGAAAGTTGTTTAGATGATTTGCCATGCAAAGACTTTTCCCCCAGGCTTGTGGAAGTTGATGGGATGTTCGGGTCAAAGCCTGGGTGTTCCCTCCCAGTTGGCACCAGGGTAAGGAAGGGAGGTGATTGGGTCATTTGAGGTGAGTGGGTTGCACTGTTTCCCCTTTTGACTCCCATTGCTCTGGGATATGGCTGTAGGAGTCCTTTAACTGTTGCATCCAGACTCCCAACTGTGATTTTTTCACCATGCCTGGCAGGTCCATCTGTAAAGATCGTTGCAGGGTTGTGTCCCAGTGAGGGAAGGCAGAGGTGCAGTTTGACTGGATCAGTGTTAGTGGAAACATCACACACTTGGCTGTGGGCTCCTAGTGATGATAAGGGGGTCAGTTGAAAACACAGAAGCTGCAAAATAACCCAGTCTCAGGGAAATGCAACTCGGTTACTTTGTGTATGGCTGTAGTGAATTCAAACTTTCAAAGCATGTAGGATCAGAAGCTCAGTTTTACACTCCTGAGGTCTGGTGCACAATCCAAAATGTAGCTGCAGTAAGACTTACAGCTCAGAAGAGGCTTGCTATCAGAGTAGAAATACAAGGGTGGTTAACATTCTGTTTCATATAAAGCCTCTGTTTCTCTCTCACATGCTTTCCAGGAGAGCTTCTGAGAGGTGAGGAGGGTACCAGAAAATCAGCTTCTGTGCTGCCCAGTGTTATTTCAGATGGTACTGGCTTTTGGGCCTC
>NW_009921348.1:727-40270 GCF_000696875.1 Nestor notabilis | reverse complement strand
CAGGAATGTACTTTCTAGGCTTTGAACTGCATCTCTTGTGCCCCTGTCCTCCTGCAACCTTATAAGCAAGTTGTGTTGTCTGTAGCAGGGCACAGACAGGGTGAGACACCATCCTCAGTGTCCAAAACAACTGCTGGAGATGCGCAGCACGAGGGCAGCACCTGGGAGGCCACTGGCAGGAAGTGCTGTGCCCTTGTGTGTGGTGCTCTGACCTCCCTTCATCCCTGCTTCTTCACTGAAGAGCCCAAGAACTTCCCCTCCACCTTCACAGGGAAGCTTAAGGTTCACCTTTTTTGGAGAATTGACATGTGGTGTGATGGATACAGAGAGGATACTACACCTGGAGCTGGACATTGCCTTTAAATATCCTGCAGAATCTAGGCCTCAACTCAAAAGTGGGATTTTGCAATTTGTATTTAGGTCAAAAGACTCACGAGGAATACATATGTTAGAGGGGTAAAGAGAGCTTGAGAGCATACATCTGTGTTCTGTCATCTAGATAGTAGTCTCCTGGAATTGCAATGAAACACAAAATAGCTATCTTAATGCTACAGAGAGAGCAGCTCCCACTCCAGTACTCTACATTCAGTCCCAGTGATTGTAAACTGTTGTTCTTTGTTTTCCCACAGACCTTATTTTGAACTCAAGGCAAAGTACTACGTCCAACTAGAGGTATGTATGTAATTCAGAACCATCTGAAACTTTACTGCTTACAGTAAATACTGAAATTAGATCTAAAGTGCTCTGACAACTGTGCTGTGTTTCTGCACAAAGCCAGTTCAGTTCAAAACGTCTTGAGCAATTTGCTAAGCACATTTTAAAGATAAAAGACTGAGAGACTTTGTTTCCTTGTGTGAAGTAAGTGTTCGAACACTGCTGCTTACTGCCAGAGCTGAACAGTCTGGGATTGTCTTGGGCTTTGGGACCAAGTCCTGGGATTGGTTTGGTCTTTGGTGTTTCCTCCTCAGGCTGTTTAACTGTGCTTGGGGTGCTCTTTTCTGTTCACTGGTTGGGTGAGTTCATAAGAATCACTTTCGTTCCATTTGAGTGACTTCTGCTGCATGTGGCCCCCAAAAACTGGGAGCCGGCTCCTCTGAGTTGTAGTGTAGTGGCTGGTGCTGTAGGTGTGTGGGATGTGCACAGGGTCTAAAAGGAGCACATTGCCTTGCACTTTTGGCCATGGGCATGAGAAGGCTCAGTAGGAGCCTAGCTAAAGAAGGTTCCCATTCCTTGCCTTGGATGCAAGATATGTCCCACGCGTTTCTTGCGAGCCCTTCCCTGGTCTGAGGTGCAACAGCTCTCTCCATAAGCCCCAAAGACTCTGGTGCACACTTTTTCTTTGCTGGGATCTAGTCTTGGGCTGCCCTCTGCTCCTCTGTCTTGCTTGCCAGCCCGATAATCCCTGCTGGCAAGAGGCATCTTTTAAGAAATGCCCTTTTCCCCATGGGCAAAGGCCTGTTGTCTGGGGGCCTGTTGCTGTTCTGTGACACCTGCTCAGTGCCCTTCTGAAGTGGGGTGGTTGTGTAAAATACAAAAGACAGCACAGGCTGCTTTTACTGTACAGTGTAAAACAGAGTTAAGACAGCTGCAGATACATAAGCAAAGTTTTACCTTTGGGAGACAGGGTGAATGACACTTTTGCCTTTACTGTAGAATGGAGCTCTGTGCTCAGCCAGGGGCTGTCAGCAAACATCAGAGGCAGTCCCAGCCCTGGCTCCCATGGTGTGCCTTGCTGCTGTCTCCTTCACAAGTGCCACTGTTTGAGCTGGGGTGCTTGCGAATTATGAACTCTCCCATCACCTAGATACCAACCCTGGTTTATGCTAGCTTGCCTGAGCAGAGCCAAGTCCCATGGACACATAACTGAGAACTGCATGCTGTGTGTCATTTAACTGTCTTCCTTGTTAGCAACTGAAGAAAACAGTGGATGATCTACAGGCAAAACTGGCCCTGGCAAAGGGAGAGTATAAGACTGCCTTGAAAAACCTGGAGATGATCTCAGATGAGATTCACGAGAGGAGACGGTCCACTGCCATGGGGCCCCGAGGATGTGGCGTGGGTGCTGAAGGGAGCAATACCTCAGTGGAAGACCTGTCAGCAAGTAAACCGGAGTCGGACACCATCTCCAGTGAGTACAGAGCACTCCCATGCCTGGGAATGTGAATATCCCATCAGCATCATAGAGCAAACCACTGAGGATGTGAGCAAGTGATTGCTCTGTGTATTCTGCAGTTTGAAATTTGCTGGCTGTTGTGACTGTTGGAGTTGATTGTATTCCTTAATAGCCAGTTTTCAAAGGGAAATGAGTTGAAGTGCAGCAGCTGCTCCCTTAGCATCACTGCTGGTTTTGTAGAGTGCTGTTACAAAAGGACAAAATTAATGCACTTCAAAGTGTACTTTCAACTTTTAAGCCAGTGATGCTGCTGGTGGTGACTTGCCCAGTGGTCACAGGAGGTGGCAGATCATTCAGCCAGGTTGTCGAGGCAGCAGACTGTTTGGGAACAGACCTCTGGGATCAAGCACTTGTCTTGCAGTGTTGGACCTGTGGCAGGGGGACTAAAGTTGTGCCTATAGTAGTACAGAGAGGTGTGATGCTCACCCAGAAGAGGTATAAGGATAAGCTCCTTTGCACTGCAGGATCTTTTGCCAATATGTGATTTTGGCAGAACGCGTGTGCTGCGAACAAGGGAAGTGAAGAAGCAGCAATGTGCTAATGCAGTGTACTGGGAGGCTCTGTAGGAGAGACTTTTCTCTTGGGTAACAGCAGCAATCACCGAGCGAGCTCCAGGCCTGTGTAACAGTCGTGGTTTAAACCCAGCCAGTAGTTCGGTACGATGCAGCCACTCACTCTGCAGGGAAAAGTCAAGGTCAGGGTTGCAGGAATTCATAACTACACAACCCCAGTTCCCAAAGGCTGAGCGTACAGTTCCCTCATAGACACTGGTGTGTACCGGTGCCTAGGTTCTATAGGTCTGTGGTACAGCCCATCCGTGCCATGGGAGCTGGGAGGCAGCCCTGGGCTGGCCTCCTTCCTCTGCAGGGGCAGGAGCTTTCATACAACATACTAGAGCTCACTCAGTACTGGGCAGCTGGGACCACAGTTGGCACAACAAGGAGTGCAGTGTCGGGGACAGCTGATGCAGTGAGGTTTTCGTATGGCTGCGTATCTTCTGCCACCCTGAAGTCCCAAGGTTGGGCTTTTCTCAGTCAGATCTTTGGATACCCACAAGGCCCCCCCAGCTTGCACTGAAGGCCTTCCAGGAGCCTCATGTATAACTGAGTTGAGGGTTTTCTTGTGCTGAAAGGTGTTCAGGGGCGCAGGCTCATCCCTCTTGTTGAATTGCACAGCCTGACAGAGGTGGAAGGACTCCAGGTTGTGTCTTAGTGCCAGCACAGTTATGGTAGGGGGGGGGGGTGGGACCACAGTTATGGTGGGGCGGGTTTTACCACCCTGCCATAGTAACCAAAATAGCCTCAACAGGTTAAGCTCTCATGCGTTGTAATGTGTCAGGGGGGTTCCACCACAGCTCTTTCATAATTTTGATTTCTGTCCGCTGGAGTTGAATAAATAAAACCACCTCATCAGCAGCAAGAGTTTCTTGGCCCTAGCAGGTGCTCCTGAGTGTTATGGTAAGTTATGGTGATAAGTCAGCTACAGTTTAAGTTGTGCTGCTTGTAGACTGGCTGGTGTCAGTGCTTCTTGACAAGTAGAGGACTCCTGTAATTGGGTGCCCAATCTGTTGGCACCCTTTGTGTCTGAGGTGCCCGTGAGCCCCAGCATGACAGAATGACTTTGAAACTTCTCCTTTGAGCCTTCATTAACACTGCTGTCCTGCTCCTGCTGCTCTTTGCAGGTGCTTCTGAGCCTAACAGTGGCAGGAATCATAGGGAGGCATAGCTGAAGATAACCTCAGGTCACTGTAAATATCTTGCTGTTCATGGGACTTCTTCAGACCAGTGTGATTCCAGCACACGCTTTTGTGTGTAGAGGCTGATGCATGCAAAAAACCTTTGGATCTCAGTGGGAATATTGTGTGCAGAGTCTCTGAATCATAGGTCCCCATCCCACAATGAGCCAAGATTGAAAATGTTGAATTTTAGCAAAATCAACACCGCTGTGTTGCACAAAATAGAACCTCCCTTCCTGGATTCCTCCTGTTTGTAACAAAGACCCTGCAGCTTACATTAGCCAGACAGTTTGGAGTTGGTTTGCTTTAATTAGATTTCAGATCTGAGCAAACATGAGCAGGGAAAATGATATGTGTGGGTGGGGCATTTTTTAGTTCAGTGTTGCTTGGTGATCCTCATCCAAAAAGAGACCTTGGGAGTTCAGGCTGCATTTTAACTGCAGAAGTGGTAAGATAAGATGGAAGCAACCTGCCCCTGGAGCTACATCTTCCAAATTTGAGCCTTAAAGAAGTAAGAGTCTGTGCTGGGATCAAGGTGGTCCTGGGTGAGATGGGCACAGGGGACCTGGCCCTGGTCTAAATTACATACTGAAGACCAGAAGTGAACAAGGCCAGCTGGGCTGGGGGCAGCAAGGGCAGCAAAAATCCCAGAGCATCTTGGCATGAGGAGCAGTAGGTAGTGTAGAGCTGGTTTGGCATGGCATGGCTGGCAGGTGTGCTGTTCCCTGAAGCAGAGTCAGGCCTTTGTGATCTGTATGTGAAATAAATGCCAGGTTACAGCTTTGCAAAGGGGACAGTGTGCAAGAAGAGGCAGCCCACAGGTTAGCAGTGCACACATGCACAGAAGATGCAGACCTGGGAAGCTGCCTTTGCCTGGGAAGGTGCAGAAGGGGGGTAGGTTTGCTAACTGGAATATTCTTTGAACATTGAAGTGGCTTCAGAAGTGTTTGAGGATGACAATGGCAGCAGCTTCGTATCTGAAGATTCAGAAACTCAGTCGGTGTCCAGCTTCAGCTCTGGTCCTACGAGTCCCAGCGAGGTGCCCACTCAGTTTCCTCCTGCAACGCGACCTGGAAGCCTGAATCTGCCCAGCCCCGTCTCCCTTTCTGAATTTGGGATGATCTTTCCTGTCCTCGGCCCCCGAAGCGAATGCAGTGGGGCATCTTCCCCTGAGTGCGAAGCTGATAGAGGTATGCACAGCTGGATATGCTCTGGGCCAATGATTTTCAGCTTTATAAGGGGAGCAGGAAAACCTTCTCCGCTTCCCTAAGCATATCGCCAGCTCAGTGAGCTCTGAGCAGCTGGCTGCTTTCTTGGGGAAGGCAGTTCCTGAAAGCCCTGCATCCCATAGTTAACAGTGGCATCTCAAATGTTGTAATTATTCTTCTCTTGGCTGGGAAGCTTCCCCGGTTCTGTCTTGGTGGAGAGGTTTGAGATGTCCCACAAAATAAGTCATCAGTGAGATTCTGATGGGATGTTTATTTTAAGGAAAATCTGAGTTTTGGGTTTTTTTTCTCTCCTTTCTTTGCAGGGGATAGGGCAGAAGGGGCTGAGAACAAGACAAGTGACAGAGCAAACAAGAATAGGAGCAGCAACAGGAGCAGCTCCAGTGAAGGGCCGGCTCTGGATAACCGAATGAAGCAGCTCTCCCTTCAGTGCATGAAAATCAAAGAGGGAATATGCTCAGGCAGAAAAGCTGCCCAGATTGGCTGAGTCCTCTTTGTGCCCTGTCCTGATTAATGGGAGTATAGATATTTATATATGAACTTCTACGTGTTTGAAGAACATTGTGCCAATAATATATGCCAAATCTTAAGCGTTTACTCTGAGAATTTAAAGCTGCACTAAGTCTAATTGATGTGGAGGGCTGAAGTTTTTTATTCAGTAAATCCTCTGTAGGCCGGATGCGTTATCAAATGTTTAAGGTGTACTCCTGTTTCACAGACTTTGTAACTTGTTTTGTAGCAGCCGGCTGAAGCAATAACTAGTAATGTTCCCGTGGAAATTCATGCCAATAGCGGGTTTGAAATTCAAGCCAGACATTTGCAGAGCAGTTTGGCTTCAGTTTTGTAGAATGAAACGCTCTTTAGATACGGTGGATCTCTTAAGTGGTATATTCTTTAAACATCTGTATTTGTCTGTATTATGCTGAAACTGTAGAAATATTTTGTATACAGAAGAGTTGTTGCATGTGTGGGGTCTAAAAGCCTTCGCTTTTCCCTTGGTGCTCACAGAAGGGATGAAGACGAGTCATGCTGATAAAAACTGGTGCTGAGGGACAGACGATGGTAACACTCAGCAGTGGTAGGCCCTTTCAGACCTTCTTCCCAAGTCTGGCTTGGACTCCAAGGGTGATTCCAGAGACCAAAAAGAGTTGGTTGCCCTTCCCCTCCCCTGAGAAGTGAAGTATTATTTTTCAGCACTTTAAGTGTTTTGGGGTTCTTCTTCCTCCAAAATGGGAGTCATAGATGTTTTCAAGACAGTTTTGGTAAGGGATTCACCCTTGGAATGTGCATGAAGACAAGGAATTGTCAGTGTCATTGACAATGTGTTCTTAAGCTTCTCTTGTAGGTTGTACCGTGTAGGGTTTTTTAACTGTTAAGGGACTTGGGATTTTAGTATGCCCTAGAGAAATTTGTTCAACAAAACTAGAAAGGGCATGGGTGTGTTTTGCCAGCAGCTGTTAGGCAGTAGTAGTGTCTGATAATTATGCTAGTAAGTGGTAGTAAAAAAATCCTAGGACTCTTCAGTTTTGGTGGCTAAGCATTTCTGAAAGCACCATTTCATCTAAACCATCCATTTCTATCATTAATTTGATGGGAATTTTAGTACTGCCCAAAGTATTTTCTATTCTATGTTTTTGCAGTCATGCTGTATTTCGTCCCTACCACGGCTTGTGTATCTCAAAGTTAATGGAAGATTGTTCACACTACAGTAAACATTTTTGTTTTCCACATTCTGACTCCGTGCAAGCCAACTCTATCTCAAGCACCAAGAACTGAATTTTCTCCTGCAGCAAGTTTATTTCCTGCTGCAGCCTGGTGTCACTCTAGTATTAGAATCCTTCGGAGTACACAGACAACACCTACCTCCTTACAGCTTCCTGAATCCCTGCAAACCTGATGTGCTTTTTATTCCGAATTGCACAAGACCAGAGCTTTAGTCATGTTTTCCAAAATCCTGTAGTGTCCAGGAGAGAGGGAGACATTCTAGTACGTAACACTCTGTACTTAACACTGCTGACATTTCCTGTAAGGCCATGCTGAGCTGGAGGTACAGAGACCTGTTCTCATAAAAATTAGATTCAACACATTACAGCTGTTAAGCTTTAATAGCTTTAATTATTATACATTTACATCTTCTGAAGCCACGAAGGCCGCATTCTTCCCTTGCTAGCATTTCCCAGCCCAGTCACCACTTAGGAAGGAAGTCCATGGTTCCAGCTTCTGATCTGACCATTACCCAGGGAAAAGCTGGGACTGACAGGACTAAATACAAAATGCAAAGCTGTACAGAAATGGCACATTGTATTACATATTTTTACTTAAATTTTTGTAGTTAAGCTGTTGTTTGCTGGAGCTCTTTGTGTTCTGAAGCATGATACGATGGTAGCTGCCTTCAAGGGTATAAAAATAAGCCTCTGGTGTATCAGAGTACATGCGATCACTTCATCCAAAGTGAGAATGTATAAAGCGGAAGTTAACTTAGGAATTCTACTTCTTTGGTATTAATCAAACAATTTAAATGTCCTTTTTGACTAAGTCATAAAGACCTCTACTGTAAGTACACAGACTTTATTCTAATTAGTTGGTTGGTCAAACTTGGCATAGATTGTATGGTCAAGTGTGTAATTATTGTACGAAGTAGTTATGTGAAACCTACATGAGGAAACCAGGGCTGAATCTGACTCATGAGGCAGATGGGGTAGAAGCTGTTGATACCATTCATCCATGGTGCTTTCTCTGAGTCTTTTGAGAACTGATAGATTGAAGTAACCAAGTACTAACCTGTGTCTTCCTGACAAAACAAACTGGGGAGGTATGTGTCTGTGAAGCTGGCTCATCCTGAGCTGTAACAGCAGCATTATGGGGCTTTAAAGTAGGACTCAAAAAAAACCCCAAAACTCTACAACCAAGCCTTTGCAGAGTCTGAGGAGTGTCAGAGCTTGTGTAGAGGCTGTCTCCAGGTACCCCTCAGAGAATTGAAAGTCATTCCTTTGCAGTAGTCTTCCCTTGGTACTTAGTAAATCAAAGTCTAAATCCTCTTAAACCCCCTTAGAGTAAGTGGCTGCTCATTCTGTTGCTCAAGCAGTAGTTCATAACTGCCCAGCATGTGATAAACAACTTGGGAGAGCAGGATGCTTGTTGGTGTATTTTATGAGGCTTTGTATTTGAATGTTTAAAGGCTTGAACTGCAGGTTTACAGGCAGAAAAGACTTAAGGGGCAAGAGGCGCCTGGCTGTCAAACTGGCAGTAACATGACCAGTGTACCTTTGATACAGGCTGAGCTGTTGTGCAGCTATGTAAGTTTTTGCACACACAGGCCTTACACCTTTCTAGAAGTGTTGCTGCGTAACAGGTCCATGCTTGCATCAGCATCTTATAGTCCCTGTCATGTGGATCCAAAAATGGTAAGGGGTATCCAGGAAAGAAAAGCTTAACCTAGATGCTGTGTTAAAAATCTACAGATCAGTTCACTTTCCAGTAACTTTTCCAGATTTATTTGTGGAAAAAATACAAATTATTTGACAAAAAAATATCAAAGCAAATAATAAGTGCTGATATGAACCTTTTTTTCCCCCTAAGAAAAAAAGAGTAAGAAAATTTTCTTATAAAAGTAATTTGCCACAAGCAGAATCTGTATGGACAGAATGTGTATGGACACTGATACTAACCTTAAACCCTGTGTGCTTATTGGGGATGAGCCCAATCCACTGCCTGTCCTGTATAGGCAAGAAATGTCATTGGATCCTGCTGGGGACAGGAGCCTTTGTCCTTAAGAAAGTGAGTACATTCCTTGCTTTTACTTTAGCACATCATGAAAACTGAGCCTTACACTTGTTTGATCCAGCATAAGCTTTGGCACTAGCTTGTGCTCAGAGAGGGGGAAAAAGAAAGAAAAACCCCTTCCCGCAGAGCAGACAGAAGAATGACAACAGATTTTACTGCAGACAAGTCTACCAGCCTGATCTCAAACAGCAGAGGGTATGCAAGAACTCAGTAGTGAAAGCTAGCAGTTCTGGCAAAACCTTTTGTCCTGTCAAATACATTCTCAGTTGAGACTTCATAACTCTAACTTCACAGGTGAGAGATATATGCAGGACTCCACTGCCACTCTGGTTTAGCCTAAGCTAAAAACTCAACACAAATATGTAGGGAAAATGGGATCAGAATTAATCTTGAAGGGATGAAGCAGTCCTTGGTGCATACCAGAAGCCAAGGATAACCACAAAGAATCTAACGTGATTTATGCTCTGGTGTGCTCTCTGTTAATTTGCTCAACAATCATCAGAAACTTCCCTGCAAAAGAAGGTAAGTCAAGTCACGCTGTGACAAACCTGTCACAAATTTCCTAGCCCAGATGGTCTCTGCAAGAATTGCAGTCGGAAAGGCAATGTGCATACAAAGGCTTGTGTTTTCAGTGCCCTTGTCAAGATAGACACTCGTTAAACAGCTATCATCTGGTGAAGGAAATGAAACAAAAAGATCTTTTACTCACTGGAGAGGGCTAGTAGCACTGTACTAATACTCCTGTAGTATGTGTGCTCAGTTTCCCAATGACCAAGCGGCACCTGTGCTCTAAGGTAAGATTTAAATGCTGCCTTTCTGCTTAGAAAACCACCAATTAACCTGAATGGCAAAGAACATTTTATGGCTCTTTTAAGAACACCCTCTCCCCCAGCTGTCAAATATAGTAGAATTTTAGTTCTGCCATTTGTAGAAAATAAAAAAATTATGCATTTGAGGAACACTGAAGCAGCAGGGTGCCCAGAGAAGTGGTAAATGCTCCATCCCTGGCAGTGTTCAAGGCCAGGCTGGACAGAGCCTTGAGTGACAAGGTCTAGTGTGTGGCGTCCCCTGGCCACAGCAGGGGGTTGGAAGTGGATAATCTTATGGTCCTTTCCAACCTTAACTATTCTAGAATTCTACGAAAAGCACAAAGAAGCATCTTGTAAAAATACCCTGTTCTGCACTAACTTCACTTCCACTATTTTATTAAAAACTTTACCCCTGCTTCTGATGACAACACTGGCCAAGTGCTCAATTCATTCACTGGTTTCAACTTAAAAGAGGTACCAGAAGATGTCTGGTGTAATAGGAGCAGCAAGTGTATTTCTTGGAGCTGGAGTTTCTTAGGGAGAGAGGTTTAACTGATCATTCCCCTTCAGGCTGAACACTTAGAAAGACAAGAAGAATAAAACATTTATTTACCAAGATGCAGCTGATGGGTAGTTCCCTACTTCCCCACACCAGCAAAGGAGACTGCCTCAGCAGATACAGATACTCTTCTAGTGCACCTGCAGTTGAAAATCCTTCCCGCTTGCTAAGCAAAGGATGTGCTGCACTCTCCATATGCTGCTGCTGCCTAACCTCCTATTTTTACTGCTCAGAAAGCCACAGAATGAAAGTAGGAAAGAAAGTAGGAAGAAAGCCATAGAGTGCCATATGCTGTAATATTATGTACTAAAATAACACAGGTATGAAGTAACAGCTCTCAAGTACACATATCATGAGTGAAGCCATTGCTGGTTTTTAAGCAATAGCTAATGCCATAATCTTCCTTTTTCTTTACTGCAATATACATATCCTGGAGAAGCTGAACATCTTAGTCTGGAATCCTATATGCTCAGCAGCAGTAGTTTACATTTATTTGTGAGAACTAGTTCGATGCTGAAAACATTCAAGATGGCAGCACAAATAGGTAGGAAAAGCTATTTGGTCTTGAGACCAAATAAACAGATACTCAAGAATATTTTTTCTTACATGTTTACTTTCAAGATCTTAAACCCATATACTGTGTAATGTGGGAGAAGAGAATGTCACTGGGAGGTTTTCCTCTTAACTCACTAGACTCTGAAGTGTGGAAAAACTGCGATAAATGGGAGTCTGCCATTTGACTATAAGCACTTAGCCTGTTGAGCAGTGATGCCTCCAATACCATAGCAGCAAATCCCAAAGTTCTCTACAACAGTTAACTGGCAAACCAGCAATTCCATGCTTTTGCCTATAGCTTAGAACGACTTTATTTTCTTTGTATGTGTAGTAAGAGTTATTCACCTGTTCTCAGACTGTGAGACAGATCAAAATCACATCCTGAAACAGTAACGCATAGATCTCTTTCCTCACTGCAGCTGTGATACCTTAAGAGGAGAAGTACTGTTAAAGTCTAAGAAAAAAGGACCCTCTTGTTGAGGCAGGAATGTGGTAGGGATAATGTTGTAAACTCCAGCAAGTATGTTCTCCACTTCCAAGTAGCAAAATCCACACCTATGATAAAAGAAACCACCTGTTAGAACTAAAATCTGAAGTATGTTTCAAACCTCTTAAGACTTCATTAAGGGAGCATTACCTGTAGTCACCACTGCTCTTTTTCTGAAAGCCGTAGGAACCAGGTTCTCCTACTGTTGAGACTGTGATGAGCTCAAAACCAACGCTGTATTGCCTGCAAGCAATGTGACACGACTGTTACTATAGTTATTTGGGTCATCAGCATCACCATGAAGAGGACTATTTATTAAAAACTAGACAGCATGACTGGAAGACATCTAAAAGTACTGTCACATCTGACAGAAATGTTAAGTCAAACTTGCCATGACATGCATGTAGAATTTGGAGGAACACAGGACACATTTCAGGTTCAAAAGTAGAGTACAGGGAAAATGCTTGCTAGAAGTCTGCCTCCGCATTTAAGCAGACTTCAAGTAGTTAAACTTATGGTGACTAAGTCCCTTGCCACGTGGTGCAGATCCTGGGATGTGATCTGATTGCTGCAGAAGAATGAACATCAGTGACCTCAGCAGGATTCTTCATGTTGTACTGTAACTTGGGACAGTTTGTCTACTACCTGTTAACACACGTGACAGGCACCACTGCCCCATCAGACTACCCAAATATGATCTGTAAATGCAGGAGAATACATACAAAACCTGCTTAATTAGTGGAACTGTATAGCCACACACCTTTGCACTCCATTTCATGACAGAAGCTTCCTCAAAGAGGGGAGGATGGATAGAAAAGTGTTGCACTGCACAGCTTTGCAAAAGATAAAACATTTGACTGCCTGGCAGGAGATCGTGCTATTTGGAGGCACTGTATACAGACAGGTTGTTTGAGGTAGATCATTAATTTTGCCAAAGGAATTTGACCTGCTTAGGTCTATGCTACAGAGCACTGACATCCAATACTTCTGGCCTGCTAGCAGCAGAGTAAATGCACTTTCAGAACTGCAGCAACTGACTGAGAGCCTGTAAGAGTTTAGTATCTCACTTATTAGCTCTACTACTAAAGGAATTATGATCAAAATTAAAAAGGAAGAAAAAGTCCTTTGTACCATCTTCCCTTCTGAGCAAGGCCTAGCTCTGCTCAGACCCCAAAACTGAGGAGAAAGGTGGCTCCTGCTTTCCTTGTAGGTCAAGGACTTCCTCAGTGGCAAATGCGCAGGTGTAAATCACATTTAAAAGTACTGATGGTGAAGTCAGACACATAAGCAGTACAAGATCTGAGCCACCTCCTCTACCTTGTTTCAGGATATTCAGGGAGATTCCTACCCTCCCTACAGAGGATACTGACAAAGCTTTTTCTGTAGCATGTGATATTCTCACTGTGTTGATGCACACTTATTGTCTACTGACCTTGGTCCCCGTAGTTCAATTAGTAATGGTCCATTCTTGTCCAGCTGGAATTGATAAATGGGGTTATTTTTGTAGGTGTCTCTGAAATTTCCACATCCTCCAGCACTCTGACTTTTCCACTGTCCATTAACCTGAAAGAGGTCAAAAATACAGAAAATACTTTTTATATGCTGAAGATTTGTATTGCTTATTTACACACACAAACAAGACTAGAGGCTCCTCTCACTTTAGAGGTCACTCACTTTAGTAATCTCTCCTAATTTTTAAAGTGCAAGTGAAAGCCTGTGTTAAGAATTCAGAAACTTTCACTGCAGCTGCTCACCCACCCTCGTCAAAGCCTTAGATCATAGAATCCCAGACTGGTTTGTGTTGGAAAAAACCTTACGATCACCCAGTTCCAACCCTCTGCCACAGGCAGGGACACCTCACACTAGACCAGGTCACTCAAGGCTGTGTCCTACCTGGCCTTGAACACTGCCAGGGATGGAGCATTCACCACTTCCCTGCGCAATCTGTGCCAGGGCCTCAGCACCCTCACAGGGAAGAACTTCTGCCTTAGATCTAACCTGAACTTCCCCTGTTTAAGTTTAAACCCATCACCCCTTGTCTATTGTTACAGTCCCTAAAGAAGAGTCCCTCTCCAGCAGCCTTGGAAATGTACTGAAATTTTTTCAACTTATATTAAGTAAGTAATGAGTGACTGTTTCTGCCTATGACAAACTGCATCTAACAGAAGATTGATATTCCCATCTATCCTGTGACTACTGGACTCTGCAGGCTGTTTTGTTTGCTCACACACTCCTCTTGCACCAAACGAGAAACAACAGCACTACAGGAAGTCCAATGCTACTTGTGTTGTAACCTTTGCTTTTGAAATCGTTGCCTCCAGCCCTGTCCATTCAGCTCCATGCACTCTGATAACCAGCATTACAGGGACAAGATAGCCATAAGGACAGATCCCACAAGGACAAAGAAATACATGAGGAAAAATGCTGCTCAGACTTTGAGAAATGGGCCATCTGTTTGCAAGTTCTTCCTGCTAGTCACTAAACTGAAAGGTTAGACTTGCAAGACATGCCAGGCATACACACAAATTTATAGCCGAGATCTGTTTCTTTTGCTACCTCCCCCTTTCACTCAAACAAGGAGCAACATTTTTTTTCTCTTGTGATTTAATTCCTTTACTCAGTGTCCAAAAGCCTCCAACATGGCAAGTTTGGAAGCAAGGGGAATTTCTCCTCCCACCAGGCTACTACTCAGGAACCTAAACCTGCTGTAGCTTTCCAGGCCTTTTCCACCTCTGCTGCACTCAGGTCTAGGAATCCCCTTAGGGCTTGGTGAGCTCCATAGGCAACCACTCAACTTTAGTATAAGACATCTAACAGAACTTGCTGTTACTGGTAAACTACACATTAGTTATCTCCAAGTTAAGTGTGATGACTGCTAAGCAAAGACCAAATAAGCATTAAGCACAGCCAATTAACTTTTGTATTCAGTCATAAAGGCAGAGCTGGCCTTGGGTAAGTTGAACATACCTTTTATTTGAACAGACATACTATTCAAATAATACATTATTGAATACAATACGATACATTGTATTGCATTCACTACATTACTGAATACAATAAGAAGTTCTATTACTAAACATAACATCTTCAAACAATTAACAGGTTTCCACATACTTTATTTTCTTTTGAAACATCCTACAGCACAAAACAGATGTCCTGCCTCAAACAGGCTGGTCACCTTCAATGAGGTTTTGACTTCCTAAAGTATTTCACCAAACTAGGCCCAGTTCTTAAGAGCTAAAAAGGACAATGGTTTCTGGAGGAACTAAACAAATCACTTTGTCTTCCCAGGAATCTCTCTAGCCACTGAGTGTTCTCCAAAACAGGCTCACTTCAAGGGGCTGTTCCAGAAATAAGTGGTATGAAACACTGTCTGAACTCAAGAGCCTAGCTGCAACCTGACATGCCCCCCCTGACCACACAAAGTAATGTGATCCTTCGCTTCAGGCACAAGTGTCCTAGAAAATGGACTGTTCCACCATGGCTCAAACTAGACTCATTTCCCTCTTCCCACAGAAATCACTGTTTGGACAGGAAACTTCTGCCTCTGGTAGGATAGGGTAGGCATTGTAGGTACTATGCCTCAGGGTAGGCATAGTAGGTACAAAGCTTAAAGTTAACAGCTGCTCCCTTATTCTTTCTGGAGAATAAAATTGCCAATACATGAAGATACATGCAAGTTACTTTATCCTGTGAGCTCTTGGCTATATTTATACTTCAGCCGAAGGTATAACTACAGCTCATGTTGACAGCTGAAATACAAACAGCAGCTGCCCCCAAAACTGCCTGGCCTTCTGACTAGTTTTTCTGCTCTTGCCCTGCTGCTGTACTCTCAGGGAGCATTTCTACATGAAACTCACCATCAGTATATTGCCTTCATCCCATTTGGCACCATGAGTGCTTAGCCCAGTGGTTGCAGACCTTTGAGACGTTCTTGCAAAATTGAGGAACAGTAATATATTGTGATATAACTATTTGTCACAGGCTTGCTACTGGTGCCTTTGGTTTGTCATTACTGGTTTTGTCCCACCATGCTCAGAGTTCTTCCAAGAAAATCATGCAATTCTCTCAAGGGAAGATGAGCACACTTTTACAGTGGTTTTACTCTGCAGTAGTACTAGCACAGTCTGATCCCTGCAGAGTAATTGTGTATTAGGGTACAGGTTGTTATTCTAAAGGTCAGTCTATTCTAGAAGGGCTTTACAGTGCTTCTGCAATGCTGCAGCTGCAACAACACACTGCACTGAAGGTAGAACTTATATACTAAATGCCAGTGGAAGTTAAGCCTCCATCCATCCAGAGTGGTGTGAGCAGTGAGCCAGCCCAAGGACTATTATGTTGGTATGAATTATGCTAACACAGAACAGCTAACTGGCAAATTGTATGCAATTAAGTAGAGGGTTTGTCTTGTGCTAATGATGCTTAGATTAAGCTTTTAAGAAGTGTCATTTGTCAGAAGATGCGCAAAGGTGGCATTTTTGGGCAGTAGTACAAAAATGTATTTTAAAACCTTGTACATCTCAAATATGGAAAAGCCAAACCAGAATTATTATCCAATGACCCATAAAAGAAAATATTTCTTTACCCGTTTGGAAATGGTGTAAGGTGTAGGAATCTTGGAAAAGGTGAACTTGCACATGGAATACACCTGTGTTGTAAAAGAAGCAGCTGGTTACATATTCCTCTCACACTTCTCATATGAAATCATGACAGGTTAAAAAAACAAAAAAAGGCAGGATTGCCTACTCATCATTTTTAGATACTTGTTCACTACATGCCTATATTACCCATCAGACAAGTCTGTCTGAAATTCAAAATCCAGAATAACAAGATTCAGGGACTAATAAGACTTAGTTCTACTTAAAGATCTGCATTTTACTTTTTTCAGTGACAAAAAGAGACATCAAGCACTGAACATCACATGACTCAGAAGGTTAAAAAATCCCCAAATACTGAGTCCAAGGACACAGGAGAAGTTAAAAAACTTTAAATGTTATCTGGGATATAAATTAGCCTTATTTTGGATATATAGAGAGCCAGTGCTTTGCCTGTACAGAGATATACATCTTTTATTCTAGGAAATGAAAGTATTTTCCAGCTAGTTTAGTTACTAAAGTTTCACTGCTCAAAACATACACATTATGTTAACTACAAATGAAGAACATTATGAAACACTTCATCCAGTGGTTCTGCTCCATCACTCACGGCCTTCCTCCTCCCCAGAATAACAGTATCAATCCAGAAGTACACTTTTTTACCAAACTTACAAATAAAAGACACTTTACAGTTTAGTTTTTAATATTCATTATGAAACTAACAGTACATACCCTGATGGTGTAATGGATAGTGTTTTGTTTCTCATACTGGGACACCACTAAGGTAAATGTATAGGACCCCGGAGAGGTCAGCTTGATCTTGGTCAGATAATGAGGACTGTTGATCCGAATACCATCAATATATGGAGGAGGATCAGCTGGAAGAGAGAAGGATGAACACTTTTCCCTGATCAAAACATCCCCATTCTGTATCAATGAATTTTGCCAGGAAAGTCTCTCTCTCTCTCATGTGAGCTTGCTGGACGACTGTCTCTTTCAAACACTACCGAACAATTTCTTCTACTATAAAAGTGTGTTTGGTTGCCCACTTAATGTTTTCAGTAAGACACACTGTAAAATAACCATCGCCACATGTCCTAGCAGCATCAGAAGCAAGTTTTGGGCTATACGGAAAAGCAGATGCTTTAACAAGACCAGCTCTTGCAAAAACAGATGATGATTTGCTCAGGTCTCAACAGATGCTTTCTGCAGAAAGACAGCTTGGATTCTAGTGGAACTGGTCAGCAGAATACACTGAATAAGATCAGAGATGAATAATGCAACCTTTACCAGCCATTTCAATAGAAAAAAACCCCCACAAATTCCACTCTTTGGTGAAAAGAGCTTTAAAAGCTACTCTTGCATTACCTGTTGCATATGAGCACCTACCTGAATGCAACTATGATTCTAAAGAGGACCCCTATATATAAAAGCAACAGGCCAAACCCTACCTGTCTTTGGATGCACTTTTACTGAATAAATCCAAGGAGTATCTTTTACAGAGATCTCTAACTTGATGTAAATAATAAATAACCCCACACACACACATTATTAGCTCTACCTTAAAGTTGCAATCTATCCATTCAACCTGGGAGTTACCTTTACTTCCTATGTTTCATATCTGCCATCTGTCTCGAAATAAAACACACACAGCTTTTTCACAGCTACAGAGCTCTAAAAGCCAAGACCCTTTTTCTCCAGGTGAGTAGAATCTGACATATAATGACCAAGCATAATACTCTCATAAAATTTGTACAACTTAAACATTCCAGGCCTGATAGTCTGACATACATTGCAGTGTTCAGCTGTACCTCATGAGCTTGCTTAGATACTTCACTAAGCCAAGTTCACATAACAATTAACCTTGATTATCTACATTTAATGGTAGCCATTTCAGAAATGTGGGAAATAATTCTGCTGTCTCTTCCCTCTAAGCATTAACTACTACCACTTCCAACATGTACAGCTTGGTTTATTCCTGCAGTGTAGACTGTTGAAGGTGGTCACACTGACCTAAACAACTGTTTCAGAAGACTGACCTCCTGGAGTAAGGCTTCTAGTTTTAAAGCAAAAAGTGCCTTTTCTTTCCACAAAATCCTTTGCAATTCTTCATTTACTTGTAACAATCTTCTTAGCAATTAGGTACACTAACCTGGATAGTAAACTTTTTTGCCATCAGTCTTGTATACAACCATTGTAATGAATTCCCGATTGTGTGCAAAGTCATCCTATAAAAAACACAAATCAAGGAGATTTGTACTCTTCTGTGGAACATAAGGAATGCTTAATCAGAATCAAGCACACATTCTATCATCCCCCTTTGATCACAACATGGTATGATCTGATATTAGTATTTATTGAGATACCCAATCCAATCTTATTTTAAAATACCTGAACTAAATAAACTGCCACTGATTTCACTTACAACAGTTCAGGCCCCAGGATTCAAAGTTACTTCAGAACCTGTATCGTGGAATATAATCATTTAGCTCAAATTTTAATGGGGGTCTATTTCAACAATCTTGTTTGTAAGTGCATGTGACGGCTAAACTTAAGACTTAGACATATAAACAGACATAAATACCTGAACAAGAAACATAAGCAGTGATACACTAGTAACAGAAAGCTATACGGAAAGGCTTACGGAAGATGCTGCCGAACAATACAGGAAAAGAAGCCGGCACCTTATCTGTGATGTGCCTGCTGAGCAGGACCCAGACGGCAGCTCCACCTTGTGGACACTGAACCTCTAGCTTGTACTGAGGGTTATTAGCCAGGCTGTAGGCATCCTTCACTGGACCTTGCTTGGCATCCCAGGTACTAGAAGTAACACAAACACATGATTAGTCGAGTAAGATATTATCTGGTGCTTTAAAAATCAAATCTCAGAATGGTTTAAGTCGAGGGGACCTTAAATATCACCTAGTTCCACCCCCTGCAGGGACACCTTTCACTAGACCAGGTTGCTCTAAGCCCCATCCAACCTGGCCTTCAACGCTGCCAGGGATCCTACACCTATACAGAGCTATCAATTATCAGTAACACAGTTACTGAAGGTCAATATTCTACTGGACTGTATGACAGTGGCTGCACAGCACAACCACATCAGAACCATTACCTTACAACTTTGTTTATAAATTACTTAGCAATACAGGTGTGATGATAAAAAAAGCTAAATTCAAACAGCTTGGCTGCTCAGTATGGTGACTGCAACCACACAAAGCACAGAAAAAGCCAAACCATTCAGAAGCCTGGGCTACCTGACTGTAGTCATGACTGCATACACTGATACTAAGTGGAAGACACCTGTGCTTTTGTAACTGTAGAAATCCATACATAAGCTATGGTTACTTTCAAAACCTTGCCAAATTTTATTCCTCCAGTTTTTTTAAGGTAATTTTTATTGTAAAATCTCATCTGTTTCCTGTTTGGAAGGGTAACTGCATGAAGTGTTACAGATCTTTGAGGTACCCTATTGCAAAATCTGCCTGCTGCCTTATGAGCTGTCGGGACAAGGAAAATACAGTGTGAAAAAAGAAAAAGTGCTGATGACTGAAAGCAAAGTGTGGCATGCTGGAATCAGAAGTGGATAAAGCTATTCTTAAGTCACACTGGCCCTCCCACACTTTTAAAACTGAACAGCAGGCATAGAAGTCTGCATTATGAACTAAGCTTCAAATTATCACCATCATTACTCTGCTTTTTATGGCAACTGCCACTGTGCTAGGCATTTGCCTACACAGGGGTATGACAATCATAATATAAGGAAAGACAGACTAGTAGATGAGCTCTGAGGTTAGCAAACATGTTACCTCATCTTGCTACACCACCATAATGAATTTTAGAATTAATTTGAGCACAAAGATGGAAGGAGCCTTTGCAGATGAGCTCAGTAGTTACACCACGGATGAAGGAGCTTGTTTAGAGCTAACATATGCAGAAACAGTGTGAAAGCAGAGGCAAAGTACAGTATAGTGGCGCAGAAAAACAGAGAAACCCTTGCTTTCTGAAACTGAGGCACACAAACTGGGGGAAAAAAAGGCTGAATATGATGGATACTAGGTAGGAGACAAGTATCATGTTCAGGAAAAACAAAAATCAGCAGGCAAGGAAGATTACTTATGATAACTGCAACTGAGGAAAAATAGACTCCTGACATCAGTGAACACACCCTGTGAAGACAACACGCACTGCACAACCAACTTACAACTGGCCAAGAAAATGAATTCCAAATAAAAACTAGGTCACTCAAGCACTGTCTGGTCACTTGCTTAAAGAGAGACTGCACAAAAATCGTATTTCAGTCCCACACCTCTTTATGGGACTAGAGGTCAGAATCTGGTTACACAGCCCTAGGTCCACAGCAACATCACAAAGGTCACTGGAGTTTCAAAGATCTTACAGAAGTAGTCAAAAACAAAGCCTGGGCTGAGAGTTCAAAAGTGTAAAGTCCGGCTCAAGAGAGCATGGCTGGAGTTCAACCTCTTCAGCTGTAACTAGGAAGAATGGAAGGAAGGAAACACCACATCAGAACATTTAGTGAAATACTGACACAAAAGTTTTCTTTATTTGACCAACCTGTGAATACATGTAGATTCTTTAAAAAGACTTGGGTTCCAACTCAAATAAATAACATCATAGTGCTGGCACAGGTCCTCCCAGGCAATCCAGAAAATGCCTAAAAAGGAAATGCTGTTACTGTTTCCTTACTAGACACCTTGATTTTACTTGCCTCTTTGCAGGCAAATAAATACAGTTTATATAAACCAACATTTCTGTAAAACTTCGTAGTAACATCTGCATTGCCCAAGTTTCTAAACTTAAACTTACCCCCAAAATAAACATGTTAAACCAAGTTAGTTTCTACTTATCATCAAAGACGTTTTGAAGCTGTCAGGACACTTTTCATTCTCAAGCACTAAGCATACGGTATGAGAGAATCTGCTGTATTGAAAGAGACATCACTAGATGATTCTGACCTTGCCTCCCCCTTTCCTAGGTTTCTAACAAAATTTTAAAAATCATTACATAGCCAAAAAGGTTCCCCCAATTCAACAATTTACTTCAGCAGTCATCCAACACAATCAAGTATTCAATCAACATGTGAGTATGTTTGAATGTACTTCTATGATACTTCATCCAATGCCTACATGACCTGCTTTGGCACCCTGAATCTTCTTTATCTTGATAACACTCTCATGTGTTTAATCTAATTCTCCATAGCACCCCTAATGACAACTCCAGCCAACACCACCACCTGCAAGCTGACAGAATCCTGATGAGATGAGCTCTCAAAAAGGTAACAGCCTTGTAACTCAAGTCTCTGATAGAGGCAGCTGCAGATCTTGCAGCAATTAAAAAACCCAACCCCGGAACAATGAGCTGATCTCCCATAATTGTCACAGAGCCAGGGCTGCTATTCTTATAATTAAATCAAAAGTTTTCCTTATACATTTGTATGAAGTTTAACAATAAATGTTATAATTTAATGCATTTGGATGCATACTGCTATCAAAAATAGAGTGGCGCTGTACAAAAGGGCTCCCTTACAGAGACACACAGACAGCACCCAGGATGCTATAAAAAGAGCAGGTATCTCTGTGAATGTACAAAAGGAGCTTCTGCAGAATTTCTGAACACCTGTCCACCAGCAAACCCAAAACCGATTTTCCAGATGCTACACTCTGCTACTCCCCAGGGAAGATGGGACAGGACAATGCTGGGCATCATTCCAATTGATTTCTCTGGACAGTGACATAGCAGTACCACTGTCTCAACATCAGATCTCAATCTACTATTAAAGCCAGAAATAGAGTGTATATAAAGATTTGGTTATGGATGTATTAATGTAATGCAAGAAAAAAATCCACACCACTTACCTCCATAAACTCAAATACAGGCTAGACTAGTTTAAATACTGGTAATAGGAAGCACTTCGACACATATTTGCAAATTTTGGAGGGAAAAAAAAAAACCAAATCCAAACACGAAAGGTCTATTCATGTATTAAAAAGCAGCATTACACAGCTCATCAGAATGTTATCTTTGCCCTGACCTCCCCATGCCCAGATACTGAGATAGCAACACTTAAGCAAGGAGGTAGTATCTTGTCAATTAATTTGATATATATTAAATAGTCCAGATTACTTAAACCACAGACAAACCTGAAATTACAGATTTAAATACACAAAGACTTGCTAAACTTTGGAGCTATTTAGTTTTACTCTCCCTCTCCTTGTGCTTAAGCATTTCTTTCCATAAAGATCTGTAGTATCTGAAAAGACAGTGACTTTTTAAACCTTATTACCATTGTCGATTTTCTGAGCTGTTCTTGGATCAAAGTTCAAGTATTTTTGTAAATCTGGAGTCCAATTTCTCGTGTCATTTTCACTGTATCGTCCCTTCCAACGTAAGTGGCTCCAGGGATTTTTCAACTGAAGAAACCGAAGTCCCTAAAGAAATAAAATTTCTGGATTCATCTTCTCAAGGTAATTTTTATATTAACACAGAATATGGACTCATCGCTCAAGAAAATACAACATCATTAAGCTTTCTGGAATTTCCCAATGGAGCTCAAGATAAAATAAACTATATCAGCCATTAGAGCAAAAAAATCAGCAGCTATCCATTGCAGACAGTTTTCAAACAGGCATCTGAAAACATCTTCAGTTTTACTTGACACCTTATATTCCCTTATATCCAAGACTGCATACGCATGGGTTGGAACTAAACCCCATTTTTCTCCTTCCTCTTCAGACATCACCCCTGTTGCTGTTGTGATAAGGACATCTCCCTTGTGAAATCTGTTCAAAGAGAGGTGAAAAATAGCTTAATTAAAAATCTTGCAAGTTTCAAACTAACATTTGCCAGATATTGTAATAATAAGTTTTCACATTATTAGTGTGACTCTGCTTTATAAAAACTGGAATACATTTTTTTCTGCCAGCAGAAATCACTCCTGAAAAAGATTGAAAAAGTGAAACTATTTTCTTTCAGTATTTAAGTATAGGCTTTAAATGAAAAATATATTTTCATATAATTTTATCATTTCATATTTTTATAAATAAAAATCAGCATTTATCAATCTGAAGTTCAATCTGTGTCACTTTTAAAGACACTCATCACACATCTTCAGCTGAACACAAATGTGGTTTTATTAACAACTATGTCACACCACCCCTCTCCCCCCACTGGATTCTAAAGGGCCTTCCCAAAACGTGAAGAATGAGAAGTTCATGCTCCTATACTTCCGCAGGTATTTACACTGAAGTTTTTTGTCCCCCAGGACAGGCCTTACAGAGTCTGAACTGTCAACTTACAGCTGAGTCCTGCAACTGTTCTGAATTGCAATTATTAATTTTGCAACAATTATTGTTGTGAAAACACACTAGCACGTTTCCCAGCCCATACTAAAAACCAAGTACATACTCAGCATCCCCGGACAGTTTACAGGGGCACTGGACTAGAGATCGACACATTTTCAATCTAGTACAGGTGAACTATAGTGATGCTATAATGGCCAAACCCCATCCTAACTGCAGTCACACCTCCAAATTGCAGCACCAGAGTATCAGGAAAGCTGTTGGCAATCAACCGAGAGCTGCTAACCAACTGAAAAAGCACTGTAGAGAGAGTCATGCTTTTCTATCATGAATGCAGATGTTTTGGTTAAGAGAATATCCCCCTTCTTCTGCATTGAAACTGGTTGCATAAACCACTTTGGAAGTCAAAGTACTTGCTAGCTGACATTTATAAATTACAGCTATATCTTTCACCATAAGTAGAGTTGTTATGGTAGGTCTGAAGATCAGTACTGCAGTTTTGAAAGACTTCTGCTGCTCCTCCAGGAGATTTACTAATGGGGCATAATAACCAAGGTCTTGTGATACGATTAGAAATACTGTACTATATCTGCTTGCTAAGGACAGCAGATCAATGCCAAAGATCTGGGGAACTGTGTGGGAACACAGAACATCTCTTTCTACTTTTTAAACACTTTTAGCTTGTATGTTGGTTCCAAGCTGCTCTTCTCTGCCTTTATTCTATTTTCTTCATCAAGAAGTGGCTATTTTTTTAATTCATATGTAAAGAAGAAAAATCACCTCAAATAAAATTCCACAATATTTTACTCTTCTGTTCTATCAAAACCACCAGCACCTCAATTCTTCTTCCAGAAAACAATGTGGAGGTCTTATAAAGCACAATTTGTAGCAGTACCAAGATGCTATTAAGGATCTGTGGTGACTGTACTGCTTTTAAAATGGTAACACAGCTACTACACAGCAAGCATTTTAAGTACTTAGGAAATTAAAAACTTCTACCTCTGATGAAGTATTCTGAAAGTACTATCTTTATTGAAAGCTTGGTTGTCAGAGTGCATAGCAATTCTTTCAGGTATCCAACCAGTCAGTGCATGAAGATCAATATTCTGAAATTCAAGCATTCAAAAGAAATCAGAGCAGATGATCCATCTGATCCATCTATAAGCATATGATGCCTGTACACAAGTTATAAAAAAAGCTTTGAAAGGTATCAAGTATACCCAAGTTACAATATAGCTCTGCACATAAAAAGCTCAAGATTAAGACTATATTAAACAAACAAAACCTTATTTGATCAAGTTAGGACAACATCACCAAAAAGCCTCAAAAAAAAAAAAAAAAAAAAAACAAGGAAAAAAGTGAACTAATGAAAAACTGTAATTTCAGAGCAATGGAAGCTTAAGAGAATGATCGACTCTGGTCAATTCTATGATGTGTTCTATTTAATTGATTCAGAGACTTTTTAAAGCACAGCCTCAGAACCTATTTGGAACTTTGCTATTATAGCTGCATTTTAAATTATTTCAGTTTTACTTCTAAGGCTCAGGGTTGGGTTTTTATTCTTTTTGGTAAAGCTGACACTGACATATATTTCTATAAAAAGCCACTTTAATCTCCCCATTTTATCTCCCAGAAATATTGGTTATTCCCTTTTCTTTCACTTCGTACTCCTCAAAGCAAAAGCAGAGACTGTAAGTGCTTGTAGTGTTAATAACCAGCACTAGTGGGTAGGAACTTAAGGAATTACAAGTACACCACAGCCTGAATATACAAGGAAGCTATAACACAGTCGAAAAAGAGGGGCAGGAAGGGTGGAGATTAAATGTCACAAGTCAAGCTGTTCTTCCAGATAATAATCTTACTATTCTCTTTGTTGTCCTATAACTTGCTAACAATAAAATTCTGTCCTCCAAAATAAAGCAGCCTAACACTGACATAAATGTAAAAATGTATGATAAGTTTACCCCTTATACAAAGCCACATTTGTCTCCGCTATCATTTTTCAAAAGGCGATGATTACCTAGTATATCCTCCAAGAATGCCATTATTAAGACACCAACTAGAACGTGAACAGCACCATGAGATAAAAACATACTGTTAAAATTTTAAACAATTTTAAATTAAAATCAGAAATTCTTCCTAAGTAACAAATGAAGATTATGTGGGCTGCCCATTTCAGTAAACCATCCTTTGATAGAATAGCCTGCATGTCATTTTAGCTGCAGCACAATGACTAATTCTTTAATAACCACATTATAGGAACCCAATACATACTTATGTAAAGGAGTGGAAATCTGATAAACAAGCTTGCACAGATCAAAGCACTTGCTCCCTCTACATACACGTACTAAATGACTAGACTCTCCTTTCCTAGCCAACTGCCCTATCTATTGAATGACAGTTTGAAGCCAAAATCAGCAATATTGAAACAGGCATCAAATAATTACTTCACCCAACACTGTCATTTAGATTATATAAATACATATCCTTCCCAACCATAAGCACCAAACAGTACAGCTAAGCATATCTGAGAAAGAAATAAATAGAAAAAAAAACAAACCATAAACTTGCCTCCCCAAGCAATTTACTTTGATTTCACTAGAAGGAGAATTATTTAACCCAAGATTATCTAAGAGGAATTTTTTGCCTCTTAGAAATAATCTAGTACTTACAGAATTTGATCCAGGAAAATCATATCCTCCCATGACCTTCATGTAAGCCTTTTCTATTAATGAGACCCATAATTCATTCTTATTGTTAGAATAAGAGCAGAGAAGTTCCCCACTGTGATCAACAGGTAACTGGTCATCTATGATTACCTGTGGGAAATAAACAAATGAAAAATCATCATAATGCCAATAAGGTATTTTGGAAGTATTTTAAAAAATAAACCCTAACTCTCATGAATATACAGCTTTTCAGACACAACCAGCCCCAACCATCATTCTCACATATGGACACCTCTAACAAGCCTGCAATGGTTTGCCCAAGTGAACAACAAACTCTGCTCCAGGTCTATGGGTGACCTGTGATCACATGCCTTGCCTTCTCCTACGTAAAATGGGGACAATGACAGTACTCTCTTGTAAAGTGTCTAATACCTATTGTAAAAGGTAGCCACGGAAATATTCAGTGTAATTACCAGAATAAAAATCTCCCCCAAACCATTTACCTTTCTAGGTACACCATTGATATGAAGCTTTACCATGTATTTGCCACAGGGATTATATTCTGGTTCTCCTTTCTTATTCTGAGGGTAAATTATACTGTTTAAAAAAAAAAAAAAAAGAAAAGAAAAAAAAAAGAAATCATGACATAAATGCCTTGGCTGTACATACACTGATAACAACAGAAGTGGGATTAACACAGTCTGTTTCTAGAATTTACACTGAACATAAATACGGAAGAGCAGCTTCAATTCAGTAAAAATGACAAAGATGTGCAAATAGGTCTTACTTTTTAGGCCTTGCTCTTGCTGCAGTTCTCTGCTTAATATAGCAATAAAAAGAATGTCAGTAACCTAATTGTTTCTCCATCAGAAGCAAGGCAAACAAATTTCTCTCACTATTAAATATTATTTACACATCTGTAGTATAAATACAGTATTTGCCTGAATGACAAATCCAACATTTGAAGAAGATGACAGCACAGAACTCACTGCTCTCAAAAAGAACACAAGTTCAGTTCTAATAAGTACAGGTTAAACAAAAAAAAAAATATCCAGGAACAGTGTTTATACACTGGTCTGGCAACAGGCTCTTGGCAGTGGTGAAACCCATGTCAAATTTATCAAAGGATGCCAGTTAAGTGGAAATAAGATAGTGTTGTTAACATTAATTCTACGGTGAGATGGTATGCCTGTTGCACAGCAGCTGGCATAGCAAAGTAGGAAAATTTGCATTATATAAAGCATTATAAAGTAAAATTTCTATTAAAACCCAAACAAAATCTTCCAAACTATTTATTACTCCAAGCACATCCGAAGTTAAAGTCCAATGCCTGCATACATATCTGTATAAAGTTGGCCTCCCTCTCAGAAATGCTGAAGCCACAAGTCCCAGGGAGATGAAAGTGAAACAAATGCTGGTTTTTACTGTGTCCAACTTCAACTGTCATATACATTGCAAAAGCTTGGCAGTAGTAAGTCTGAAAAGATCTAAGAAAGCAACAGCTACTTACCTTGTGATCAATTTTTTGTTGTATCTTCTTTCATATGCTGCACTGATAGCTAGTGATGCCACAAAAGAGCAATCTGACACTATTGTCTATAAAGACAAGAAAGCCAGTGAGGACATTTTTTAATAACTTAGATACTGAAAAATAAATGGGATGTGTGGAGGGAAGGAATATCAGTTAGTTATTCTCTTCTGTCCTGGGTTCAATCTTTCAAATGGGAAAGATTTCAACCAAGAGAAGCAAAGCTACTACTAAAAAGACAGGAAACACATCCTTGCTCAAAACGAGGCCCTACAGAGCAAACCAGTTAAAATTATTAATGAGAATCAGAGACAAGTGCAAATACCTCAGCTTTCACTCTCACTTTCTCCCCCCTACCCAAAACACACTGTGTAATATAAACCATATCCAATGGCATATTCTACTGCTGATTCCAGTGTAGCTTGGGCCATCTGCAACTCAACACTAAGCAAGATGCTCCCGTGATTCTCAAAGGGTCACTCTGCTTCCTGTCTAATAAAAACTTTAAAGTCTTGCTCGTTTTTTCCACGCAGTAAATTAAGTAAACAGTTTGCTGCAGAGTACACCTTACCTTTTTTCCTAAGCATTATTTCTGGAAAATAGGATTTTCTGCTGGCATTCAAATTTTGATTTTCACTTCCACTGCTAACACAGCTGTTTATTCTCATGGTTAGAAAATGCGTGGAACATTAAGCGATACTATTTAGTTAATTTCATGAGAACCACGGAAAGCACTCTCACATTTGGGGATTCTTTTTAGGACAAGAAGGTCCTCTGCAATACACTGCTAGGAGCACACTTTTCTCTTTAGGAATAATTTACCTGCTTTATGCTGAAACTTGATACAGTATAAATCATTGTGGGGTTATTTGTTATATCATCTGGTCGCACCCACTTAGCAAACATTGCTTTCTGTTTAGGGGATAATGGTAACTTCCCACATTTATCACTAGATTTAAGAGAAAAAGAGTAGAAATAAGTCAGTATCAGTTTAGAAAAGCTTTTCATGTTATGCCTAGTCTTATATATGTCTGATAGATGGTGCAAAATACATGCAGAACAATTACACAATTTTATATATAGACCTGTCAAACAATTTCAAAGAACACTACTGCCAAGTTTGTGATTTTTTAGAGAGAGAAAGCAAAAATACTCAAACCATGAAATGCAACCCAAGAACTTCCTTCACACAAGACCAAACAGAACTGAATTCCAAAAAGCCATCTACAACAGCAGAAACTCAAATTCTTCACGTTATTTCAGTATGATAAACTAATAATAAAAAGTTTCTTTAGTTCTGAAATATCAAGGCTTGTCTGTTTGACAAGCCGTTAGTGGAAAAAAAACACCCCAAACTAACCCAAACCCAAAAACCAACTCCAAGTGTCTCTGTCTACTATAGCTATGTAATCTTAACATACTATTATTGCTTATTAATGAAGGTCTAACAGTTACATATCACTCTTCCTCAGACCAGTCCTTTTATAGAGGAATTTTCTATCACCTTCATTTTACAGGTAACACAGAGACGGAGCTAAACTCACTAGTAAGCAGCAGAATCAAGAAACTGACCCACGTTGGCAGCACAGCCCAATATTACAAAAAGCCAAACAAAATATTGTCTTTATGGGCTTGAAGATACAACTGCAAAAGCGTTACAGACCTGGAGCAGTTTACATTGAAATTTTACACTCAGACTTGAAGGAAGTGGTTGTATTTAAATATCTCTCCCTGAATTATGCTTAAAAGCCTGTTTAAACAATTTTAAACTCCAGCAAAGAAAACAGAGAAACACCAAGTATGGGAAAGCTTTGGAAATAAAAACAAACCTAAAGTTCAGGAATTGAATCACACTTACGAAAATGGCATAGGGAAGGCAAAACGTTCCCTCAGATCAACGCTCATGAAAGGTACATATTCAATGCCATTAATTTTTGAAGTCCTCCTGTAAGTCATAAGAAAAAAAAGTTACAAACCTGTCTATCATCTTTCAAACACCAAGTTCCAGAAGGTAACAAGAAAATTAGTTTTTAAGAACTAATAAGACACAATGCTTGTAAGAATATCTGTTGAAAATGAAACCACCACAATATTTATTTGGGTTTGAAACCTGCAGTACTTGATGACTCGGTCACTAATCCTGCAAGGACATACCTGTGGACAAGCCACTTTGCCAGGATCAAAATGATCATCAGCCACAAACCTCCTGATACTTTTAGAAGTCACACTTAAAACTACATTTGTCTAAACAAAATTTCTCAAGTCACTTAGGCCTCTCACTAAAGAAAGTCTTAGGGTAAGTTGACAGCAATCAGCAATTAGCAACACTAGATCTGGGGCAACACTAGATTTGAAATACTTTGTCAAACAACAAGAAAAATACTGCACGTTTATTGATATATTTTTTACTAAAATGCACAGAACACCTAAAAAATGAGAATTGTATTTAAACATGAATGAATGTAATTTAAGTTTAAAACAAGGAGTTAACTGAAAAGAGCTATGCAAAATATTTTAAAATCAAATAACAGAATCACAGAATGGTTTGGGCTGGAAAGGACCTTAAGATCATCCAGTTCCAACCCCCTGCCATAGGGAGGGACACCTCACACTAGACCATGTCACCCAAGGCTCTGTCCAACCTGGCCTTGAACACTGACAGGGATGGAGCATTCACCACTTCTTTGGGCAACCTGTGCCAGCAGCTCAGCACCCTCACAGGGAAAAGTTTCTTCGTTATATTTAACCTAAATCTCTCCCATTTCAGTTTGAACCCATCACCCCTTGTCCTGTCGCTACAGCCCCTAACGAAGAGACCCTCTCCAGCAGCCTTGTAGCCCCCTTCAGACACTGGAAGCTGCTCTGAGGTCTCCACGCAGCTTCTCTTCTCCAGGCCGAACAGCCCCAACTTTCTCAGCCTGTCTTCGTATGGGAGGTGCTCCAGCCCTTCTCTAGACCTGCTCCAACAGCTCCATGTCCTTCTTATTCTGAGGACACCAGAACTGATTAAAGACATGAAACAATTTGAAGTTCTCCTGCAAGACTGAGACAACCACCAAAAAAACACTCCCAAAACCCACACAAATCATCTGCAAAGCTGGAAACATTCAGGCACTGCAAAGGAAAGAGGTGAAATTTTAAAAAGGCAATTCTTAATGCTCTGCCTCTTTTCCAGCACACGTGCATTTCTATCTTCATGACTGTATCCTCAGTCCATTTATGTCCCCTAAAGTTAACAAGAAGAAATGTTTTATGATCAAATCCTGGACAGGGTTGAGCATCAGCTCTGTCACAATCTTTTTTACTGCATGAGGAGGAGAACGGAGGTTGAAACACCTATTGACAATGCCCTTTTATTTAAAAACACATTTGATAGTTTTCAAAATTGATGATTAAGGCTAAAGATTTTATGGGTTATTTGTGGCTTATTCCACCTATAATAATCAAAGCAAAAGGAACTGGATGTAATAGAAGTCCTACAGTCCTACAAAATATTATTCTTCCTCAATTTCCAATGAAGTAGTAGTTGTATAATCTATAAAAAACATCATTGTACCTTGGCTTCTCAGAGCCAAATGTTTCATGTATTCAGTCAGGTAAGTTATGTATAACATACAAAAATAAGCCTGGCAGGCAGTTAGAGGAACTTGCCTTCTAAATACAAATTAGAAAGTATGCTCTGTGAACAAAAGCCACTAATTACATCACCATAAAGAATACAACAATTTATTAATGTGTAGGTAATACCAGCAACGGGGTAAGAGGTGGTTTTCCAACCCTCTGTTTATGAGCTCGTGCTTCAGCTGGTTCAATCTACTGTGTAAGATGCACAAAGGATGTGAGCATAAATGACAAAATTTAGAAAAACTTGTCTTCAATTTACCTCAGAACTTCAATCTCCTCTGCAGTGTATCTCTGACCTTGAGGTTCACTAGCTTGCGCTGCTCTGATTGTCTGTGGCTTATCATTTAAAGAAAAATCAGGTCCCAGTGGAAAGAATGTTCTGACTGGATGATTTGGTTTAGCTGCAGTTGACTTCTTCTGAGATGACTTTGACATAGATTCCTTCAGTGCCTCTGCTCTGAAGCAAATAAAAATTTTGTTTACAATGACAGAATGTAGTTATGGTTCAACAACTGATTCGCTTAATTCATGTTCCCACATATGTTAAATGGAATGAACAAATTCCAAGTTGACCACCACCACTTTTCTAAGACAAAAAAACAATTTCTGACACCAGTACTACTATATGTTCCAGAATTAATTAAAATACAGCCTTTCCAACTCATATATAAACTACTTGTGGCAGAACTCACTATATTTTTGTTGCTGTCATGGTTAACTCAGCACCACATGCTGCTCGCTCCCCCCACCCACTTTTCCCCCACAGGCAGGATGGGGAGGAGAATTGAAAGAATGAAAAACCCACAGGTTGAGATAAGAACAGTTTAATGATCGAGTACAGTATAACACTACTAATAGTGATAATAAGGGAAATAACAAGGGGCAAGAACGTAAAACTAAAAGGGAAAAGGGAAAAAGAACAATAAACTCAACTGATGCCCAACACAATTGCTCACCACCCGCCAACTGATACCCAGCCCAACCTGAGCAGTGACTCATCCCTTCCGGGTGACTCCCCCCAGTTTCTATACTGGGCATGACGTGCTGTAGTATGGAATACACCTTTGGATAGTTTGGGTCAAGGGTCCTGTCTCTGCTCCCTCCCAGCTTCTTGTGCCCCTCCTCACTGGCAGAGCATGAGAGACTGCAAAGTCCTTGATCAGGTAAGTGCTACTGAGCAAAAACTAAAACATTGGTGTGTCACCAGCATTATTCTCAGACTAATGCCAAAACCTAGCACTGTACCAGCTACTAGGAAGAAAATTAACTCTATCTCAGCCAAAACCAGGACAGTTGCCTTTAAATTACGTTAATAGAAGAATTGGTGTAAGTGTTGTGAGCTGTCAGATAATGAAATAGGCCACTGAAACACAAAGAGAGAAAACTGATTTGTGTCCCCTTATACCTTCAGGATTTAAATTGTCTAACAGCTACAAAAGCAAATAAAAACCCAGTAGCATTCTCACAACCCAGCATTCCAACAGCTTAAAGGCTGTGCATTCAGAAGCCATGTTTTGCTGTTGTTGCATTAAGCTGCTGGATAGCCATACACATGCAAAAAGTTTGGTTTGTTTCTTAACACACAGAGAAGCGCCAAAAAACAGCTTATTCTGAAATGTAGCCCAACAGAGTCCATTATTCAGCATCATACAGCCAATTTGAAAAGAATTAAGAGTAAACTTACACTCTTTGTTTCAGATATAGACTCTACTTCACTAGATCTATGCACACAATTAGATTGCTATGATCAAGATAAGCATGTCCCAGTTTCCAAACTGTCTTCCTTATGAAGGGATATTGACAACCTGACTTCAGCATTTTTATAAAGGCCAATAACTGCAGTAGAGTACTCTGATTTATATCTCTGCATACTGAAGTAGTGTATTGGTACCAACACAGTCCTTTCGTAATTCTGTATGCCCCAAGATTCCCAGAGAGCTGGCACAAGAGCTGCTGTAGTCAGTGGCAGAGCAGCTGGCAGCTATCTGCACAGAGATCTCTACAGGAGTGAACTCTACTCAGAATCCCTACTTTGCAGTACAGAACAGACATGCTAGATTGAGAACCCAACTCAGAGAGTACACTTAGACCTGACAGCAAGTATGTTCACTAACATTAGCAGTACTCACCTATCCAGTGCTTGTCGAGCCAGCTGTTTCAGTTTGGACTGGAGGCCTGCTTCTGAAGTTTCAGTAGCCTTAAATACAAAATAAAACAAAAAGCTACACATCCAAAAAACCAGCAGGTTTTATAAGCTCAGTTTGTACAATTCTACACCTACAGACTACAGCAAACTGGTGATTTTTTTCCAATTCTCTTTTGAGATGAGTGAATGTGTTGGAGTTTGGGTTTTTTTTATATCTTAGTATAAAAAGCATACTAAGTGAGCAAATATAATTTTGCTGTTCTAAGTAAGCGTTCCTAGAACAGAAGTGGAATTTAAAATTCTTCAGCATGGGAAACAGTGTACACAACAAAAACTCTCCAGAAGAATCAACCATATTAAAACACCACGAGCAGAAAGAAGACAAAAACAAATGTTACCTATACTACTGAGCTTAAATGTGTTCCAATTCTTTTCCCCAAGTGTTAAAAATAATCATGGTAACTTAGAAAAACAAAAATTCTGAACATTTACTTTCAAAGAAATGATTTTACTTTAAAATAGAAACAAACAAGACAGATGTGCAAGAACAAGATTTTTAACTTGCAAGCAAAGGCATAAAATAAGCTGAGAGGGCACTAAAATAGGTATCAGAGTCCTAACTTCTCAGTTCGGAGGTCAGCTATGACAGTTTACGCTTTTGTTTTCCTTACAGATGAAGCATGGCTATTGCACCTAAAGAATCTGCAAGAGGCACACCATGAGGTGTGCCTTCTCCCGTAACACCCACAGGCAGGTTTCAAGCTCTAGACTTGTACCTTTACAGATTCTCCTGGGTCAGCTAGGTCAACTGAGGAAACAAAAGGCAAGCTACTTTCACGTCAAGAAACAAAACCAGGAACACCCTTTATAAGCAACTATTTTCACGTTCAATTAAATTACGCTCTAGAGCTCCTGGTTAGAAAAGACTTTGAAAGATGTATGAAGATAAGCAGGAATACCAGTACACTTATCCAGGTGTCAGCCATAGAAGAGGAGGAATGGCTGCTCTCCAAGTACTTCAAGAGTAAGGAAGAAATCTCTCCACCTTAACATACTGAAGAGAAAGACAGAAGTAAAGCTTCAAGACAGCAGAGTTACTTCAGTCTTCTTTCACCCTGGGAAGAAGGTGGTACTTTTTGATCACCCCGAGTCATCTCAGCAAATTAATATGATAGTCAAGATTAAAAGAAACTTCACCAGTATCTCTACTTAATGAAACACTTGATAAAGGCAGTTGTTAATATAATTTCAGACTAACTTCAGTATATGTAAGTAATATTTGCACACACTGACAGAAGAGAAAGAGGAACACAGCAGAGGAAAAACAGTATGCTGCAGCAGTAAATGTTACCTAATAGACGGAAAATGTTCTGCTCCAGCAGCTCAAGTGGAAAAAACTAGAGCAGTTCTAGTCTTCATCCAGTTACACTGTATCACCAGGGTATTTTAGCCTACATAATATCAGTTTACAGAATTCAGAAAGATTTTACTCTAGCATGTAACAAAACTAACACTCCCCTCCCAACAACCCACATATATTTACATTATAAAAAGGGAAAAGAAGAGAAAAAGAAAAACAGACTTGGTGGAGTTACATTATGATGGTGAACTCTTCCTGTAATGAGTTATTTAAGGCAACTGGACTTAAGGGAAAAAAGCAGTACCTGTAATTACATTCTCCATCTTTTCCATAATAGCCAATTGACCCTTACCATTAATTTCAGTGTGAATTAAATTCACACTTAACAGCTTTAATGTTGAGCACTGAGTAATCAAGTAGCATTTTTACTAGTTTTGGCATCAGTAGACTGTAATTTTCTCAGAAACAGTTACAAACAAAAATTCCCCTTAAATTGCTTCCTTTAACGTAGTCAGAAAGCAATACAGCTTACACATCAGCCAGACAACTTCAGTTTTAACTGGTTTAGTTTCTGTTCTAGTGTTGCATTTGCTTCAGAGCAAAAATTAACATGAGAAAAGTTCCAAAATATTTCTAGGTTTTAGTATAATCCATTTCAGGAAAAACATGTAAATGTCAAGTCCCCATAAATTTACAGTGTTGAATAGCAACATAATACAAATACTAGAAGAAACACTAAAAAAAAAAATTAAAAAAAAATACAATCAAACAGTGGGAGAAGGAAAAAAAAAAGGATTAAAAAATTAGGTTTTAGAAATACAGGTACTCCATTTTTAAGCCGCCTTTAAGGGTCAGTCATTTGTGTAAGTGGAAGAATTTCTTACCATCACATAATTCCACCAAGTTAATCTGTAGCTTAACATACTGTTTTCAAACAGAGTTCCACTGCTTCTGTGTACAACTCAATAGCTTCTTCTGCATTGCCTTTATCATCTTCATCAAAAGCCTGTGTAACTAGGAAGTGAGCACGCTCCAAGTCCAACTGTTGTTTTGACTTCAGAGGGTCTGTGTTCTGTGACTGAACTAAATGAAAAAGAAAGTATTTAGCTTTCTACAGCACCAGACATGTAAAAACAGCTACTGGTACTGAAACACTGGCAGTTCTGATCAGATGGGCATTATCTATTTCTTGGCTGAAACGCAAATCTTCCTAAACTTTGCTAAAAACATCTTTGCAAGGACAAGAAAACACCATCACTACCACCCCCTGAAGCACAGATACACTCTCACGGTATTTCACAAGTCAATGTAAATAGAATCTCTTTCATACTATATTAAGGACAAGGATGTTTAATTATGCAAATAGAATCACAGAATAGTTTGGGTTGGAAAGGACCTTAAGATCATCTAGTTTCAACCCCCAAAATATTGTATCATTTGTGAAAATACGTCACCTACAAGTTCCTCCGGTGTCTATCTTTAATATCATTTAATACCTTTATTAATGACCTGAAGGAGAAGATGGAGTGCACCTTCATCAAGCCTGCAGACCACAACAAACTGATTCACTCAAGGACACAGCCACTATTCAAAGGGACACAGACAAGCTAATGTAACAGGCTGACAGGAACCTCAGGAAATTCAACCAGGACAAATGCTATGCCCTATGACTGGAACAGACTAACACCCTGCAGGGTACAGTTCTGCAGAGAGCCAGCAGGGTCCTAGCAGCGATGAACAGCAACCTGGGCTGTGTCAGCAGGAGCACAGCCAGATGTGCGGAAGCATTACCCCTGTACTTGGCACTCAGTAGACTGTATCTGGAATACCACATCCCATCTTGGGTTCCTAAGGATGGTTGGGGCTGTGGGACTTGGCCTTTTGAGAAGAAGCTGAGGGAGCCATGGCTTGTCCAGCCAGGAGGAGAGATGGCTTTGGGGGGACCTAACAGCCACCTGCCAGTAACTGCAAGGTTATCAAGAAAATAGAAAATGGATTCAGGCTTTTCACTGCAGTGCAAAGAAAGGGAATGGGAGTCAGTGGCTATGAATTTAAATAGGGGAGAATTTGAATATCTATATATAGAGAGAGACACAGATATATCACAAAAGACAAGGAAATTAGTATAATGAAAACCAGCACACATCATTGATACATATTTCACAGCACTGAAAGGCTTTCCACTCAATGAATTTAAGCAGAGGTTTGATTAGAAAGCTCCCTACCCACCTGCTGAATGGAGAGCTTGAACTCTTTCCAAGTACTCATTTATTTTTTCTTGAATATTTTCCAAGTTGGACCCTGCCATCCCAGCGTAAATCAAGGCTTGTGCAGCTTCCTGCAGGGAAAAGAATTTGAGACAAAGTTAATGTTTGCTGCCTAGAAAATTACTTTCCATAAACGCAAGACCTACAGGAGCTGTAAATTGGGTGAAAGCAAGCCCCTGCATCTGCAAATAGACTCAATGGCTGCAGGGAAATTCTGCTGGAAATAACAAATTTCAAGTTACAAATGAGATTATGTTCAAGATCTCACACATGGGACAAGCTGCAGTACTATAAAAAAAAAAAACCTTCGGAGGTTCTGTAAGGCCAGATCTTAGGTCTGCCTGTATAGGAATGCATGGAATTAAGAGATTTTAAGTAAAATTTTTCAAGCATGCACTGAAATCAGCTAGGAGAGCTCACAAGCCACAAACTGCCTTTTAATTTTAAAGCTGCAGACTCTACTCAGAAGTTATCTACATTTAATCTGCTAACAATATAAAAACTCTCAAAAAATCAGAAGCATAGAATTTTGGTTTAGAAAGTCTTTTCTTTTAATATTACTCACCTAAAGCTATCACATTTGCAAAGTCTACAAATTTAAAAGCTTCCTAGCTCCTCAAACTTTGTTTTTAAAATATCTGTACGTACACCAAACACTAGATTAGAGCCTACTTCCAGGAGAGAGCATAGGCCTCCAGCTCAGAAGCACAGTATATTATTTGCATTAAGGCTTTTTCCAGACTGTACAAATCTATTAAGAAAAAAGGTCTTCAGTTGCATAAGCTGTCTATCCGTTCACTAAACTTATGAAAAACATACAAGGTTTGTTGGGGTTGTGATAAACAGAGCTGGCAGAGTCCCAGAAGCATATGGAGAACTGAAATCTGTCACTCGCAAAGATACGGATAAAAACTATATTCTGTCCTCATTATTGACATGGAACAATCCCCATGCTTTTGTGGCAGCGCTCATCTTCCCAGCAGCAGTAGAGGAGAGAAGGTGGTCATGTAGCAGGCTGAGTATGTAGGAAGGAAATCAGTAACTAGAGAGCTGCTCCACAAAGCTGGTGCTTGGAGAGGCTGCTCTGAACAGGGCAAGCACAGAGCCATGGTTAGAGGGTTTCTCTTGTGTGCTCTATGACCATTATTTCTGCCAAGCTTAGCAGTTTGCTCCAATACACATCTGCCTAGTTTACCCAAGCTTAAAACTGACCCTGATACAACCTGTGCTTGTTATCAGGGCAATTTTTCATTGACAAGCATCACAGAACCAAGTACTTCACACTCCTTGTCAACATCCATCACATCATATAAAATGTTCACAGCAACAGAAAGGTAGATATAAGTAGTGTTCCATTCATATGTGGCAACTAACTACTATCAAGGTCTAGCATACAACTATTTTTTGCAGGGATAAGAAGCGCACTGTAGATATCTGCTCAAAGGATATATATATATTTATCTGTGACACACCACAAGCACAGATTGACAAAACAGGTGCAGTATTGTAGACAACGTATTGTAGTCAACAACAAGTTGTCTACATATGACACAAAGATCAACTGTTGGATTTTCAAACCAGCGCTGCAAATTCAATGCGCAATTGATGTTGCTTCTGTGATTTCAAGCACAACTGTTTTGCCAGTTTTTAGGACATAAACATAATGAAAACAGTCTTTTATAACTTATGCCTCTCAAGGACTGAAGCAGTTGACCAACTGCCTGCAGAGCCAGCATGCCAACTGTTTCCATTGATAAAATGGACATGCAATTCAGAGTTAGTGTAGCTGTGGCACAATACTCGTGCCAAAACAGAGTAGTAGCATTGAAGGGATCATAAATACTAACTCTGAACTAAGCTAGCTATTGGTCATCAGTCTGCAAGTTGCTAAATGCTGGTCAACAGCGAAACTTAGCAACAGCTTCTACCGGTTTTGCTGCATTTGCTAGCCATAGGAACTCCATTTAGACAGGCCATTTGCTGTTTATCAGCAACAAACTGTAGCATTTCCTGTGCTTCATCCTTACAGTCAGGTTCTTGCAGAATCCTGTTCAACACCAAAGCTTTCCCATGTGCTTAGTAATTGCACCAGAGGGCTCTGAAATGCTCAAAGCAGTTGATAAGAAAGTTGGTGACAGGCCAGAGCTTACTCACACTGTTCAATAAAAGTAACCCCAAAATACCAGGTGACATTTTGTTACTATTCTTGTTTAATCTGAAATTGACAGTGATTCTCCAGGAAACAGCTGGAAAGCCAAACCTACACAGGCTAAATCATCATAAAGAATTCTGCAAATGGAAGAGATTTTCCAAACACCCTAGAGAAGCACACAAGAGTGATTATCTGCCCAAAAAGATGGTTTTCTTCTGAAGAGCATTTCATAATTTTTCCAGATATACTGAGAAATGTACTAAATAAGGTAATAAAGTAATAAAGAAGTACTGCACACAGATATTAAACCATGCATACACAATGTTGTACTATTACAGGTACTACGCTTGGTTTAGGAAAATATATATGCTTTACATATATAAACTTAGCTCAACCTACATTAACAGCCAGGTTAAAAAAAACATTCTCCTCCTCCTATCCTTTCACACTTACACACATAGGCCACCATGATAACAACATTATGCTTTTTATGCTTCAAAGACACGTAGTACTCATGAAGTAAAAGGTCAACTACAGAGTTCTTAGCAAGTTA
>NW_009921348.1:0-696 GCF_000696875.1 Nestor notabilis | reverse complement strand
AAGAGTTACTTTGGCAGGATAAAGGAATATGCTGAATGATAACTGAAACAAGGATTAAACATAGGCTTCAAAGAAATCCCTTCTCAGAGGTAAGAAAAGCCAGTGGGATATGGAGCTTTAATGTCACTTTGCAAAACATAAATCCAAAAAAAATGAGATAAAAAACACGGGTAAAAAAGGCATAATGGTTGCAGAGAAGCTACTAAATACCAGTAGTAAGCATATAGATATCAAGCAAGACATTGAATCAACATGAACACACCCTTGATTCTACAGGAATCGGAGGAAATGGAAGCTGCATTAAAATAATAAAATCGGATCCCTAACAGAAAGAATATTCATATGTGGTTTAAAACACGTCACTGGTAGCTTGTGACCTGAAGCTAGCTTACTGCTGAGCATCTTGTATTTCACCATGTACTTCCCTATTTATTCGACGAGACAACAGAGTTGTTCCCAGCTGCACGCCGAAGAGCTGCAGTATGCCCACTTCTCTTCTGCCTCACTTACGCAGTTCTCCAGAATGCTTACACTCCAACATAACACTGAAAGAGCCTGGCGGAGGTAGGGGGGAGGCCAGGAATGAAGGTGGAGCACCAGCGGGAGAGAGGCTTAAGCAGCAGCTTTCCTGGAAAGTGCCGAAGGGGCTGTGCGTCCAGCAGCTGCAAGAAGTGCCCGTAACCGCTTTTCAAGTAC
>NW_009921347.1:54319-74233 GCF_000696875.1 Nestor notabilis | reverse complement strand
AGGATTTTATTTATTTATAAAGTTATTTTATTTCTCTTATTTTATTTTAATTTAGTTTATTTTAGTTTAACTTAGTTTAGTTTAATTAGTTTTAGTTTAATTTTAGCCTAGTTTAGTTTACATTATATTTTCTTTTTCTAAATCTGTCAGAGCTGATGCTCACAAGCACTAACATGATGCACATGCGTAGCCAGCAGTAGGCTGATGCATTCTTCAGTTTAGCTTGAAAAAACATCCCTTGCAGCCTGACAAAGGAAAGCCAGGGCAGAAGCGGTGCCGTGGAGGTGCGAGAGCAGTGCAAGAACCCAGCCAGAATGGGCCAGGGAAGACCTGACAAGGGGGATGCTCAATGCCACAGAGGAGAAGCAGCAAGTCCCGGGGCCACGCTGTGGGGCCCCACCGTGGGATCCCAGACCCCTCCCTCCCCCTGGAAGGGGGACACGAGGGCCAGCTGCGTGGAGCACAAACAGCAGCCTTTGGGCCACAATAGCCCAAAAGATCCCTGTGAAGGGACTGTGCTCGGCTGCAGAGGAAGGGAAAAAACCCTGGGGACACTTCCTGGTCCACCCTGGGGGGAGAAAAACCCTTCCCCCCCCAGCTGCATGACACCAGGGGTCACCTTTGTGATGCATGAGCACCAGCAATAACCAAGTCAGAATGGACCGAGGAGCCCCGACAAGTGGTCATGCTTAGTGCTCAGAGAAAGGCAAAAAACCCTCCGGGCCCAGTGCCAATCTGCCCCGGGGGAAAATTCCTTCCTGACTCCAGTGCTGGCGATCAGCTACTCCCTGAGCACATGAGCAAGGCCTGCTCCTGGTCCACGGGCTGGTTATGTCTCTTGGGGTACACTGGCACTGCCTTTTCTGCCTCTGCCTGAAGCCATCTCAGGGGCTTTCAAGAATAGCAAAATACCTCTAGCCTGATCAACCCTGGGGGCAAGAATCCTTCCTGTGCCTGGCAGTGGGAGCTCCAAAGCACTGTGGGAGGGCACTGGGATCCTATTTCTTATGGTTGCTGCCATTATCTCCCCAGATGATGCAGATGGTGATCTCCCCAAAGACTGAAGCAGGATTTTCATCCATCTGATGAGCTGTGAGTGTGGCCCCTCCAGGAGCTGGAATTGCAGCAGAGAACCTCCAGCAACTTCGGGCAGTCTTCTCCCCTCAGCCCCTCCAAGTAAATCCACCAGTGCCTCACGAAATTCCTCTTGGGTGCCTTCAGGCTGCCAGCTCTGTCAGGGTGGCAAAGCCGGGCACTCTGGCAGTGACACTCAGGAGGACGCTGCCTTATACAGCCCCAAAGCATTGTGATGCTGTGCTGGCGGGTGGTGGCACTATGACATGGGGTGACTGGACCCCCACAGCCCTGCCCAGAGCAGCCCTGCTGCTGCCCCTTCGCCCAGCATCCAGTGGAGAAAGGCCTGTGGGGTGCTGGCCCTGAGGCAGTGCCTGTGCCCAGGAGGGCCGGGGGATGTCCCTGCCCATGGTGGCCACACACTGGGCACCACTGTTGGATGTCCCTGTAAATTAATCTGTGTGTTCAGACTGTATCAATAAAGGCGTTTATACCATGTACAATCATTTGATGGCAGCAATCCCAGAGGTGAAGGAAAGGGGTTTTGGTTCCTTCTGCATGAACTTTGCAGAAACACAGAAAGCATACAGGATTTCCTCACCATTCCTTATCAAAACTCCAGGTGGCATTTGCTAATGCACTGCTTATGGTGAGGTCTTCTTCTTGTAAAGAAGAATTTAAGAAATCTCTTCTGCATTTGTTGCACAGAGTGTTTAGGTATTTGCTTGTGTTTATTAACATTTATGTGTCTAGTTTGGGAGTTTACTCCATGAAGGGACTGTGAGAATGAAAACCTTAGGCGCGCTGTAGGAGAGGATCAGATTTGAGACCATCTTAAGAACCTGCATGTCCACAAGTCCTTGTCCATTCACGGGTCCTGAAGGAGCTGATGAACGAAGTTGCTAAGCCACTGTACACCATAATTTAAAAGTCATGGCAGTCTGGTGAAGTTCCCAACGACTGGAAAATGGGAAATATAACCCCCATTTTCAAAAAGGGAAAATGGAAGACCCAGGGAACTACAGATCAGTCAGTCTCACCTCTGTGCCTGTCGAAATCTTGGAGCAGATTCTCCTGGAATGCATGCTAAGGCATATGAAAAATAAGGTGGTTGGTCTTCCAGTATCTGAAGGGGGCTTACAAGGATGCCGGAGAGAGTCTATTCCTTAGGGACTGTAGTGATAGGACAAGGGGTAACAGGTTCAAACTTAAACAGGGGAAGTTTAAGTTAGATATAAAGAAGAAGTTCTTTACTGTGAGAGTGGTGAGGCGCTTGCCCAGGGAAGTTGTGAATGCTCCGTCCCTGGCAGTGTTCAAGGCCAGGTTGGACAGAGCCTTGGGTGACATGGTTTAGTGTGTGGTGTCCCTGCTCATGGCAGGGGGGTTGGAACTAGATGATCTTAAGGTCCTTTCCAACCCAAAGCATTCTATAATTCTACAAATCGTTGTTTTTGTATAAGGCAGTAATGAAAGTAGCATTTACACTTAAATTATAGGAATGAGTTTATATGATGCAGTTGAGGTGAATGTGCTTATGGGATTTAAAACTTTCTGAGCTTCCTAATGGCCATAATGTAGAACTCAAGCATTGTGCAAATTAAAAAAATTGCAGTTAATGGTGTGTCTGAGAAATAAACCAGACATGTATATTTTACATTCATATCATCCAAAGAGAATGAGTTGCTTTTCGAATGCAGACTGCAATGTAAAAGGAAAAATAAATATTTAGAGCATATTTATTTGGCTGTAATCATATGTACATGAAGTCATATATTCACAGTTCAGCTGTGTTTGTTTCAACATGCAAGGATCCAGAGCTCCTATCTGACGTATTGATTTCAATTGTATGTCAAAATGCTTGGCAACTGTGTACATTCAAGTGTGCTGTATTTGTAGCAGAGGAGATCTGCACAGCAGATGAACATGGAGGGTCTGAGGGCTGCACTTCCTGTTGGGACAAGGAGAAACGAGGCATTGTGGCCAAGCCTGGGGTTTTGTGGAGTTTCATCACATTTGATGTTTGCTGAGTTCTCCAGCTGCTGACATCCAGTCTCTATGAGGGCATTCCAGACTTTGTTTAAAAAATAATCTAGCCTTTGTAGTTCTGCAGAAAATGGAAAATATGAATCTTAATTGAATCCTCACATTATTTTTAATTTCCAGTTTATAAATTGGTCTCAGATTGGCTACGTTTGGATACAGTGTGGGAGTTACACATGCATAAGTTTTGATTGCTTGGGTTTGGTGACAGTGGTAAGCAGGTCAAGGGAGATGATTCTGCCCCTCTACTCTGCTCTTGTGAGACTCACCTGGCACACTGCGTCCAGCTCTGGAGTCCGCAGTACAGGACCTGTTGGAGAAGGTCCAGAGGAGGGCCATAAAAATGATCAGAGGGATGGAGCACCTCTCCTATGAGGAAAGGCTGAGAAAGCTGGGGTTGTTCAGCTTGGAGAACACAAGAGTCTTCTGCTAGGATGAGGGGTAATGGTTTTAAACTAACAGAGGGGAGATTCTGGCTGGATGTGAGGAAGAAATCTTTTACAATGAGAGTGGTAAAATCCTGGAATACGTTTTCCAGAGAGGTGGTGGATGCACCATCCCTGGAGACATTCAGGGCTAGGCTGGATGTGGTTCTGGACAACCTGGTCTCATTGAAGATGTCCCTGCTCATTGCAGGGGGTTGGACTAGATAACCTTTGAAGGTCCCCTCCAACCCAAACTATTCTATGATACTAGGATCCTAAAAAAACCCCAAACAAACCAAAATTAGGTCACTGGGCTCATAATATGACATGAGATCAATCTCAGGTTAATGTTCTTAACTGTTTATTATTTTCTTACATATTTAACTTTCTGGGTCTTTTTAATCTGAAATACATATTTATGAAAATAAATCTTTTGCTGCATGTCTCTCAGCATTGCTACGATGCTATTTCTGAAGGGAAAGTATACCTTCCATAATGGCGTAAGTGGAAACAAAAGCACATCGACTCTACTGCTATTGCATCTATGAGGGCTTCAAGCCAGACTTCATAATTCATGAAAAGGATGTTGTACGTAGAACTTATTTCTGGGAAGTATTGACTCAGCCATGCAGACTGGTTAGGGGCAGGTGTGAGCTTCTTGTTTGTTTCAATGTAAATCAGTTGCAGCCAAGAAGCCATTAACTTTGTCTGGCAGTTTGCCTAAACTAGCATAGTTTTCCTCTCAAAAAAATGCATAAACAAATACTCTATGCAGTCAAAAGTTGCCTTCAATTTTAATTATAAATACTAGTTTGGAAAAAAATAAAAAACATAATTTCCTACTGTATTTTGAAGAAAATCACGATTTTGACTCAAGCAGAGTCAATGTATTTTTAAATATGACTTCAGTCAAACTATTTAAGTCCACAAAAAACAATTTCATCTATCTCTGTGTTCTTTCATTAGAAGCTGACAAAATGAATGGTGCTCACAGGAATCATCCTCTAAAATACATTATTCTCTCTGCATTCTTTCCACAGCCCAAAAATTTTATTATGTGTTGAATGTCTGCTACCATTTAATACTCATTATCTGAAAGCAAATATCTTGAAGGATCTCAGAAGTGATCCTAATATGTCCTTAGATTTTAATGGAAGACAATGAGTGTTCTATCAATTATGTTGTGAAGGACAAGTGTCTGAAATATATGTAGAATTGCTAATATACATTGACAGATTGATTGATGAGGTATTGTGAAATTGCTCAGGAGAACTGCAGAGAATACAGTGTTATTACCTGAAAATAAATCAATTGGAAATACCAAAGGAAATGCAAGCCAAACTTGCAATATTAGTCTAGTCAATGCCCACATTTCTACTTTTATTGATTTTTTAGAAATGATCATCTGTTCCAGCTTGTGCATGACTGTCAGCCTGGGACTGAACCTGTTATCTGTGATAACCTTTTGCTGAGGAAAACGATGAACTGAAAAATCTCTCAGTCACCTTTAATCACCATTTACTCTTCAGTTCCTACACAGGAAGGCATTAAACTACAACAAGAGGTAGTTCAAGAACCATTTCAGCAGTGAGAAAAGCCTGCTTTTAAAGGTGAATTACAAAACATTTTATTTCTCACCACTGTGTAAGACACCATGGTTTTGGTTTTGTTTGGGTTTTTGTTTTTTTTTTTTTTAATAGTTTGGATAATCTAAGTTGTAAGTTAATGAATGTAAAAGAAAAAATTTCTGCATGTTTCTTTAGGCAGTCAAACTAGCTATTTAGTTCAGCACCTGAAATATGGGGGTTGGAATGTTTTCAGTCCTATAGAATTCACCAATTTTCATACAAGACGCACAAGACTTGATTTTGTAAGGTTGCACTAACATGGAAGTGGTTTTAAAACTAATTTTTCTTGATTATTCTTATTATTTTTATTTCTTATGATTAATATTAATCATACTGATTCTGCTAAGGTAAACTGTCTTCACTTTAATCAGCCTTAATCTTTGCCAGGGCTCAGGGAGCAGAAGATCGAGTCTGAAAACTGGGGAGAATTGTAACAACCCCTTGACAACAGCCTTCCTCCTACACTTTACTGTTTTATCAGTTCAAGCAAAGCGGAGTCTGAACTGATATCTGAAAAGAAAATACTGGGTTTAGATCCAGCTAAAGTCAAGCAACACTTGTGTTTTATTCTGTGTAATATTTTTATTTTTTTTTTTAGTTTTCTTTGAATCCCACATGGATACATTTAACTTCCTAAAATGTCCTTTCCTAGATATTTTCTTTTGTTCTGAAGCCTGACAGCCTCACATACTGAAAGCCTAGTTGGCCATTTACTGCAATAAAAACAAAGCAAATACTTGAAGAAAAACATATTCTGCATGTTAGAGAAGGACCCAGGAAAATATATCTCTGGGGATTGATTAGAGGCAAGAGATAGAAATGCAAGGGCTAAAGTGCTTACTGAGGACTAGGTCCAGCAGCCTGATTACAAGGCTTCCCCATGACATTAATTTTACTTTTTCCTCATGCCACAGCCCCAGTAAAGTATCTGCTCTTACTGCTCATGAAATGCAAGTAGACCAAGAGTCACAGGCTGGCTTCCCTGTTCTATCCTGTTCATCAGTCCAGGAAGGGTGCTAGTCTTTCAGTGTGAGAGCATGGGTTGGAATTCTGCTACATTTACAGGAAATGTATCTTTTTTATTTAGTTTGCAAGTGAATTATAGCTTTAATCATCATCATGTTCATGCAACACATAGGAAAACTGTATATCTATTTACATAATAAAACTTTGTTTTAACATTTTCTATCTATCTCAGGTGTTGAAATGTAATTTGAATGCAACGCAACATGTGGATTTCATTTTGGGAAGAATTGTTTATACTTCCTGTGACTGTGTCATTGGTTTCTTTTTCTAATTATTTATAGGTCCATAAAATGTTTTTTCTTCGAATTATTTCTCATTTGCAACACACACACAAGAAACTGATACATTCCATTTCACAAGAAATATAAACCTTTCAGTACAAAATCCCACTTTGTGTTTTTCATAGACAGAAATAAACCCTCTGATTTAATATGTGCTTTAATTATTTTCTCTTAGAATAAGGATTTTTTTTACTAAGGATCTTTAGATATAGTTCCACATTGTTAAATAGATTTAAAAATGCAGGAAAGATTAAAAACATTTAACGAACAGTGGACCTAGTGTAGGTCTTTGTATTTCAACATTTTAACAGTACAAACCTATCCTTAAGGTCTCAAATTTGAGCTGGCATTTTATTTTCAGTGAAAAAATAATCTGTTTCTGTATCTTTTAATCAAATAATCGAGATATTTTTTAAAGGGAAACACGGTCCAGATGCTTTTTTCCCATACAGTCCATTATTTTTTTCCATACAGTTTTTTTCCATTATTTTACCCATTTTACTATGAACAGAAGTCAGTATTTGCAACACCACTGCCGTTTCTGTGAATGAGTGAACTGCAAATTAGAAACAATTAATAAATATTAACCACAGATCCTGATATGGATCATCATTAAATTCACAATAGGTGAAACCAACCAATCCTCATTCATGCAGTAATTATTTTTGACGATTACTTTACAAAGATAAACTTACAGAAACAGATGAAATTGTACATGAACAAGGAATAAGAATAGCATTACTGTGACCAGGGAATGTGCCTTACCAAAGATGATCTTGTACCATCAAAGCTGATAATGGAATTAAAAACGACACATGCATACCATTTTTTGTCTTAATCTTCCTTCTTTGTTTTTTCCATGGAAAGACAAAAGACCCGAAAGGTAGATTTTCTTGGAAAAAAACCCAAACCCAAACCCAAACCGCAAACCAAACAGCAAAAAAACCCAACTCAACCCAAAAGAAAGAAACAAACAAAAAAAACCAAACCAAAACAAAGAAAACCAACAGCCAACAGCCCCCCACTCTCCAAATACCACCAACCCCAACACTCAAGTCTTATTTTCTTTTTTAATAACTGCAGTTTTACAGTTTGAATTCTGTTTGGTCAGCATTTTTATGATCCTCCTTGCAATATGATTTTCACTGATGACAGGCAGTGTTATACATGTACTTAGAACTGCTGGAATGAAGTTTTGAAATTCTTAAAATGCCAAACTATGCCCTGCCTGTTAAACATGATAAAACTACATTTTCTTTTTAAACCAAAAAGTATTTTACATACCTGAGTATAGCACCTTGAGGTGAAAATTTTGTGGCTGTAGTGGTTTTGGCTGAGATACTGTTAATTTTTTTCATAAAAGTTGTTTGGGGCTATGTTTGGGATTTGTACTGCTTCAGCCAGTGCTGATAACACAGGGATGTTTTAGCCATTTCTGAGCAGCACTTACAGAGCATGAAGGCCTTTTCTGTTTCTCACATTGCTCTGCCAGTGATTCAGCTGGGGGTGCACAAGAGACTGGAGGGAACACAGCCAGGACAGCTGACACCAACTGACCAAAGGGATATCCCACACCATATGATGTCATGCTTGGCAGTAAATGCTGGGGAAGCAAGGGTGATGGGAAGGCATTCATAGTTATGGTGTTTGGCTTTGAAAGTAACCATTATGTATAGAATCATAGAATGCTTAGGGTTGAAAAGGACCTTAAGATCATCTAGTTCCAACCCTCCTGCCATGGACAGGGATGTCTCACCCTACACCATGTTACCCAAGGCCTTGAACACTGCCAGGGATGGAGCATTCATTGGGCAACCTGTTCCAATGCTTCACCCCTCTCACAGTAAAGAACTTTTTCCTTACATCTAACCTGAACTTCCCCTCTTTAAGTTTAAACCCAATACTCCATGTCCTGTTGCTGCAGTTCCTAATGAAGATACTGGAAGACTTCTATTAGGTCATAATCTGCCAGATGATGGGAAGCAGTGAATGAATTGAATGGGAGGGTCTCCACAGGTCCCTTCCAAACCCTAACAATTCTGTGATTTTGCAAACTCCTTGGTTTGTTTTTCTTGCTTGCACAGCTTTTGCTTTATCTGTTAAACTACCTTTATCTCAACCCATGAGTTTTCTCTGTTATTCTTCCCATTCTCTCCTCACCCTAATGTAGGGATAGTGAGTGAGTGGCAGGTTAGATGTTAACTGCCATCCTGGTTTAAACCATGACAGTGTTATACTGCCATTTATATAACTTCAAAAGGATTTCCAACGAGTTTTTTTTTCAGGCAAATTTCAGTGGTGAACGTGCTTTTCTAAAGAGTGAAGAAGTTACCAGAATAAACTTTTTTACATGTTTAGAGAAATTAGAAATGTTAAACCTGGCTAATTACATGGGCTTTTGTTCATTTAAATATACACATTACATTTTGAAATTCAGCTTTTGAAACTTAGCTCCTACAAGACAGTTTTGAGAATAAAATCTAGAAGGCACAAAGTTACAAAAAGAATGTCAAAAAAATTCCCATCTTCATTTTGTTTTTCATTCCCATATGGATTTGGAAATAGCTAATGTGTTGAGAGATATATATATACACACACACACATATATATGCAGATAACTGCAAAATGTAAGTGCAAATATTAGATATTCTGGAACACAGATGAGGATAGAATATGTGTAACTGTAGCATGTGGGTATGAAACATTTAATATGGCTATCAAATGTAATTTTAAAATTAATTGTGAAATTTACACTTGCAGACAGGACTTTACAAATGTTTATCCTTCCTTTATGGTTTTCATTTCTTCTATTAGAAGTAACAAGCAAGATTTATAGCAGCTATACACAGAACTCATCAAAATAGTAAAATAAAAATTCATCTGTCAAAGTAAAGCAGAACTGTTCTGGAACAGAAGCAGGGTTCAGAAACATCTGATGCTTGTGTACCAGTTTGTGCTTCACAGACTTCACAAGCACTCTTATGATTCTCATCTTAAATTTCCTCAAAAAAGGGACAGAGTATCATAAGCTCTTACAGTTGCAAAGAAATCACTTGAAAAGAGTCTGAGAGGTGTGATTTGCAATACACCTGAACAGCTGTTTGTTTCACAAAAGCAATCAGTTAATTCAGCTACTCAATAGAGGCAATTTACTCAATTTAAATGCCCAGCTTGTCTACTCTTATCACTCCTCTACTTGGAATAACTATTAAACGGCAGAAATAGCATGTATCAGCACAGCACTCTGTTTTGGTGTTCTAAGTGGATTGGGAAATGGTTCCCATGACTCTTCCTATGAAAGGAAAGAAGCCCTGTGGTCTTGCTCAAGTTCCACAGTAACCTACCAGCAGTAAACCCAGAAGAGCAATGTGAGGTTGTGCCCCAAATGTGACAGCTTTGCACAGTCCACAGCTCTGTATGGTCCACAGTAGACAGCTCCTGGCCATCACTGACTTCTTGCATGCTGGGCAAAACTGGATAAACTTCTCACCTTGTAATCTTAACTTTCAGAATAGGGAGGTTTTAAACACTTGCTTAGTTATTTTAAAATATTGTATTCACTGAGAAATACAGTAAGATCAAAGAAAATTTTAAAAATAGAGTAGATTTAGATTAGGTATGAGGAAAAAATTCTTCACTATGTGGTGGTGAGACATTGGAAGAGGTTGCCCAGAGAAGCTGTGGATGCCCTATCTCTGGAAGTGTTCAAGACCAGGTTGGATGGGGCTTTGAGCAACCTGTTCTCTTGAAAGCTGTTGTTGCTGCCTCTGGCACCTGGGCACTTGGACTCAGTACAATCCTGCATTCTCAAAATGGATTATTTGTCAGTATACTTGAGGTTCAAAGTTATGCATCGCCAGAGTTTCTATAAAAGGGTTGTCGGTTTTTTTTTGACTGAAACGTGAGCACACACACAAAGCTCAATGCAGAACATTAACCGGTACTTGTTTTTTCACCCTGCTGTACCTCTTTCTGACCATGAGAGTAGTGGAAGTACTGAAATGTGAGGAAAGTTTTCTTTACCCTCTGCTCAGGAGAGTTGCCTATAACTTTCCCCTCTCTCCCACTGTTTCATTGTCTGAAGAGAAGTCTGTTGAGATTTCTAACCCATGTTTCCAGGCACAGGTGGATAGTATGGAGGATTTAGCCTCCAAGGACAAATGTGATCATCTAGTCCCTTAATTTAATCTATATTATGGCTGTTTATTCATCACAAATTATTTCAAATTTCTACATATGTTTTAAATGATAAATAAATATGGTAAATCATAGCTCAAAATATTTTGGTCCTCTATAATCTATCATGCTTTGTATTTTTACTGAAGTGGAAACAGCCTATTTCAACAGATGAACTGGCCGTACAGTTGATAATGACAGTCATAGAAGGAAAAATATTATTAGGAAGCAAAGAACAAGAATGACGATTAGCCTAATATTCATTATATTTATCACAATTCAGCATAACTATAACAAACATGCAAATCAGATTTATATTACACCAGAGTTTCTTATGTTATTGTTTATCATCTTCTGATGTTCTATAAATCAGTATAGACAGGTTAATAAAACCACCCCAAGAAAAAAATAGGAAATAAACAAAAATTCCCCAAACCACAAAAATCTCCAGTCCAGTCCTTCATATATACATTCCTAACTTCGAACATAAAAAAATGTATGCAAATAAAAATGAACTTTTAGAAATAATCTAATCAGTTTGGCAATTAAAATGTTTATTGAACCTTTTAGTAGGCAATCTTTGACTTCTTTTTTTTTTCCTCCTGCAAATGTGATTTATTGTAATATATATAGTCTGAAAAACATTGGACAATACTATTTACACAAGGCGAGCATAATTTACTCCCTGAATGAAAAACAAGTTAAATTACAGTACCGTCCCTGACTTCTGTTACTCAGAAGTGTCCCCAAAAATCTAATGCAGGAAGATTATAATAATGTGACAACTTGAAATGTGATTGTCTGTGGTTATCTTATGATCTTTTTAGCAGTTTGCTGGATTAAAATGACAGACATTTTTACTCCTTATCACTTTCAAGATTAACACTCTCTGCAAATTGAAATGATCAACAAGCCTAAATCCCATAAGGTGAAAATGCTGTGAACTTTTCAGTCTCCAGTGTTGTACCTATGTAACTACCAAGTCTGCACCTAATGCCAATTAAGGTTTTATTGCAAAAAGCAAAACCGCTGTGGATGACATGCAACAAATACTTAAACTAGATTCCTGAGAAGTCTTTGATTATCCTTGCTAAGGATGATTGAATCATGTGTACAGCTACTGGTACCTTTATATTTTTATGGAAAGGCTGGAGTGAAGGGCTAACTGGAAAGGGGAATTGAACTCTTCCTGCACTTAATGAGATCTTCAAACTCCTGCCTTAGAATGGATAAAACTCCCTCTCAAGAAGAGACTGTGTGCTTGTGCTGATCTATACCAGTAACTGCAGGTTTAGTAGATGGGTAGTCCAACAAATTTTGCACAATTAGAACGAAAAAGAGTTACACAACTCACTAAACTTGTTTATCCTCACAGTATAAGGTAAATACTCAGTCATCTGCTGGAGTGTGTAATTAATGCCAGAAGTAAAACTTTCTCAGGACTGGAGACAGGAGGATTTTGACTAACTACTCATCTTCTACCATTTCATTGTTAGAATAAAATTATAACTAGGTGCTATTCTTCTTCATACTTAGCAAATGACAACATGTTCTGGAATGGTTCCTAAAGTTACTTGTGATGTTTCTCTTAGCACAGAGCGGCACCCAATCTATGTCCACACACCACAGTCCATGTTTCTACCCTCACTTTTCTACTTAATTTCTCAGCTTTGGAAAACTGTAATTACAGCCAGCCATTCCTTCACAGAGCTGGCCTCTGTGCAGCAGCAAGGATTTACCTGGTAATAACAAGACATGTTTGCTGTGGAAAATAATTCAGTAGCAATCTTTCAGGAGGGCCTCTTCAGCTTGTTTTTGACCTTGATTCAAAATGACAAAGCTGGCCCAGAACCCAGAGTTTTGGCTTTTAAACATCCATGCTTTTGTGGTTCACGTGCAAGTCAGTTCTGAGACCCAGGTGGTAACAGATTATCAGTGATACCATTACGTTTGTACAGTAAAAAATTTCGTCCAGATTTTTAGATTGCAAAAGTATTTGAGGAGCTGCCCTATATTTTTTCTTATTCATCTCTTCACAGCTGAAACATCAGTTTTCCGTAATTCCATCAGATCTAGCAGAAGTGACCTAACAAACCTTTTCTACTAAAAAATATCTTGGCGTACAGGGACCTGATTCTGTGTCACTGAAGCATCTTCTTCTTTTTAGAAAGCTTCTTAGGCTATAAGAAATGTTATGAAATGAATGGAGCTCTCTGCTCAGGAAGTCAGGGAAAGCATAACTGACATGATACATGTCCATAGAACTGCTAAGAAAGGTTCTCATAAGTGGAGAAGTCTTGCATGTACCACAGTTTTGTCTGCCATGGAAATTAATCTAACTGAGTTGGGCCCTGTGGTGTGAGATTCGAAAATGCAGAACACCAAAGGCTGCACACCAAAATGAGTGTGAATATTCCCATATTTTTTCTGTGGCCAACAAAACCATCTTCATCATTTGTTTGATGTTTGATAGTTTTACACTAAGCAATTGAAACCGTACGGGGGAGTTTAAAATTTATTTTACCTATTAACTATGCTGTTTATATATTGAATTGCCTTTGTTATGATTATGCTCTGTTATTATGAAGCAGTAGAAGCAAATGAAAACAAGAAAAATAAACTCTTTTTATGCACAAGTACTTTACAATGACCAGGAACAAAGAAACATACAGAAAATGTCATATTGAATGAACAGCTGTTTCAAAATATAATGGTTTCTAAAGGAAAAAATTTAATAAGGTACCAGAAGTTCTCTGTGGAAGCAAATATTCATATTTGATGCCATTAGCTCTTAGCCATCACTCAATATAGAAAGCTTAATGGTGCAGAGAAATTTACACAAGCCTTTTGCAATAGGCTGCGCTGGATCAATGACATAAACATGGACACATGTATGCAAACACACAAGTATGGAAAGATGTTAATTCAGGTTAGGGTTGCCACAACAGAAAACTAAGTATTCATCCAATCTTTAACCAATGTATTGGAAAACATTTGTTTTCTTCTGTGGTTTATCATGTGTCCTAGTTTCTGTTCTGCTAAAAAAAAAAAAAAAAAAAAAGAATTGCTTTTTGTGTTGTCCTAGTAGTTGCAAAGAGAGTCAGGTATAAATTTATGAAGAAGAGAAAGCTTGCTTCTGAGAAGAATTACAACTGTTTGTGTAGAGAAGTTTCCAGAGCATAAGGGTAAGACATTCATGAAAAGACTAAGTGTGTGAGAAACAGTAGCACTAAATTAACAGCACAACAGAGAACAGGAAAAGTCTCAGAAGACAAAACATCAGAGGTAACACAATGAAAAAGACTCCTTGGGGATGCAGAAAAGCCTGTGTAATGTCTCTTGCAAATAGAAAGTCTCTAAAGGGCTGCTGGCCCACGTGGAACGAACCTGTAAGAAGGAAAGTAATACTGATGATGGAAACACAGAGGGACCCTCCCTCACTGGGTCACTTTTGTTCAGGTGTCTTTTATTCTGTGAAAGAGATTCTGCCAGCAGGATGCAACAATTTAAAGCATAGAATAATTATGTATTCACTAATGCATGCAGTATGTTGGTAGGACGACCATGTTGCTATGCTAAACATTAGCACAGTTGCCTTTAGCATCTCCCCAGCACACCTTGTACTCAAATCTTCTGTCTGGACTTTCAAGCTGTTTAATTCCCCTTCAAACTTCCAGTCCCCTTTTAGCCCCAGATCCTACTTCTGGTCTTGGATTTTCCCTTACTAAACACCCAATAGCTCTCTTAACTCCGCACTAAGTCTGTCCTTTTTCAGGTGTCATTTCCCATTTGTCTCAGAAGATACTTGCTGATTTCTCCCCCACCTCACACTCTACAGTTCCTTGCTCCCGCTGGTTAAAGGTTATTTCTTTAAACCTTATGGTGACTGTGAAGGACTGACGTCTGTGAAGGTAGGAAAGAAAGATGCAGGTGGAAAAGGACTAGCCTTCTGGTAGTCCCCTGCTCCTGACCATTCCTTCTTCAGTTGAGGCAGTAGAGCCTGGTCAGACTCTGAAAAATAGCTTCTGAGCAAAAATATGGCAGGTTGTTGGGAATATATAGTGTATTTAAGGCAGACATGATGAGGGCTGCATTTGTTGTAAACACAGTTACCGTGTACATTGCTGCTCCTGAAAAATGAAAATCCAGTCAATGTGATTAGATGTTATCATTTGCTGGAAAAGTGTATCTGTGATATGCTTCATGAACATGAGGGCAGAAGTTCTTTTCCCCAAAAGTGGGCATTATCTGCCAAAAGAAGACCCACATTACTGTGGAGAACAAGCTGTTTGTACAATAACCGTGCAGAAAATACCAGTGTCTTCAGTAGCACTATGTTTAGGCAAATGAGCTGGCTAAAAAGCTCCCTAATGATCCCTGACCTATGAACTATGGTTAACATATTTGAGAAGAGCTTTCTGTAATCAGTGAGAATAAATTTTACTTCATGAATTTTTACTTTTATGCAATTTTTATCTGTCTCATGGTTTCCCTCTTGTAATAAATACCATCCCAAAGCTGTGTGTTGCTCAGTTGTGATTCAGAGGGTTCTATGCAATTTAGATTTCCAAGTGACTTTTCTGCTGCTTTAATAAATTTCATACAAATAAAAATATCTATTAATTTCTTTGCAAATCCTGGATAGGCAGGATTTTTTTTCTTTAAAACAACTGGTATCTCAAGAATTAAAAAAGCACATTTTACAGACAGACCAGTTACAACTCAAATGGAACTTTTTAAAGTGTAGTGCAGTAAAATGTGACACGAATAAGCATAGCAGAAATACAATGTGATCCAAAAGAAGTAAAATAAACTAAGAAGTTTTAACAGAATCTTGCAAGCAGTTTCACTATTAGCAGCTGTAGTAATCTTGTTATTAATTGCACATAAATAAGCGTGTTGCCTGCCTAAGGTCATACTATATCTACATAGAGGAAGGAATTAGGGACTTAAAACTGTGTTTCCATGTATGTTGTTAGCTTAAACAATCCCCGTCTTGTGTCACGTGACTACTGATAATGATGGAACAGTTAGGAGAATTCAGAGTTTAAAACATTGCTGTAAATAGCAGTGTTATTTTGCAGCTAGTCTAGTTACTGTTTTCATTAAGTATCACTTAATGTATGACTGCACAAACAAATATTCCTACAAAAGAGTTTTGCGAGAACTGGAAGACATAGGAGGAGGAATAAACACATACAAACAAGGGGTACTGAGCAGACCTGGATATCTTTGGTATCAAATGTGAAAATAGAGACAAAAAGATTTATCAGACCAAGAAAAATTTATCCTTGGTACATATGAATGCATGCATTTCTTTTCTTATGGAGGAAAAGTCAAAACAAACAAACAAACAAACAAGTCTTTTGCTGATTTCCCTTTAATGTGCTGGAGGTTACAATGGCTCTGCTTTGCTAAAAATCCAATGACTTAGATATTTGATCCTTTTAACTATAACAAATGTAGTAATATAGAGTTATGTACATTAATGATTGATCAATGAAATAAACCACCCCCAAAGATGTGAGAGGATCATAGAATCATAGCATGGTTAGGGTTGGAAGGGACTTTAAAGATCATCCAGTTGAAGCACCCCTTCCACTAGACCAGGTTGCTCAAAGCTCATACAGCCTGGCCTTAAACACTGCCAGGGATGGGGAATTCACAACTTCTCTTGGCAACCCCTGCCAGTGTCTCACCAACCTCACAGTAAAAAACTTCATCCTAATATCTAATCTAAATCTACCCTCTTTCAGTTTAAAACAATTACCCCTTGTCCTATCACTACTTGCCCTTATAAGAAGTCCCTCTCCAGATTTCTTGTAGGCTCCCTTTACGTACTGGAAGGCTGTTGTAAAGCATTTGTAAAACATCCCATGTATGCAAATAAGTAGGTACATTGGGAAGTTTTGATCACAAAAAGATGTATTTGAAGAGGGGTTCTTCACTAGCCCACTCCATTTTTATTTTTATTTTTATTTTTTCTATTTGAGAAAAGCTTTGTATTTATTTTTCTGTAGTATCCCACATCCTTGCTTCTCTTTTTGTGCTACTTTTCCATTGTATCTCTGCAACTCAGTCATCTGCATCTTATTCCCTTCACAGCTAATTTCCCACACACTAACCCTTCTGTGCAGGTGTTATCCTGAGCTAAAAATTGCTGGCAAGATTATAGAGAGGTCTGTTTTAAAGAAAAAAAGAAAAGGAAAGCGATATATCTCATCTCAAGACAGAGTCTTCAGTTGTTGCCATTTTTATATAATAGAATCATATGACTCTATTTGTCATATGACTCTGTTTATCATATGCAGATCTGATAAGCAGAAGGTAGAGGTGGAAGCACAGGGAGAGGAAAGCTCCTCAGTGCCTGGTAAGGGCACTCTACGCTCCTTTTAAGAACACCACCTTTATAAAGCAGTTCTTTCTGAAGCTGGAAAGTGAAGTTGTGGCCCTGTGAAGTGCTCCATTAACTTCCTCATAATGAGGGCAAATAAAAAACATATTAGTGGATCTTTATGTAATACTCTGGGCCTCATGAATGAGGTTCTTAAGAGAATTGGATCTGCTCTCGCTATTGGAAACCTTCTGGCTAAATGTGCAACTAACTAGCAGCTTTAAGAGGCCACTGTAATAATATAAACTATTTGAACTATTTTTTAAGATAGTAGAATAGGGAATAGATAGCGAATACTCTCTCCAGGCAACAGTTACGTACAGAGTTAGCAGTTCTACCAAATTGCAAGGACAGTCTGAATTGTTAACATATTTTCAGATTTCCATACTATACTAGGTGATTGGGGAAAGTATAATTGTTATTGGGCTGCATGAATGGAAGACGCAAGCAAAACTGAAGTGGAGATGACCACACTCACACCTCATGGAAATAGTATAATCTTAATTCTTGGGAGCATTAGTGTGTAGTTTAAGTAGCTAGTTGGTTAAAATTTTCTAAAGTTCTAAATGCATATTTCCTCTTGTAGCAAACTGCTTCAGTTAAAAATACAGTATTTCCAAGATAAAATATATCCAAACTATTAAGCAATGACTTTTAGTGAGTGTAAAACTCTAGAAAATTCTATGCTCTGGATGATCTTTCCAAATTCTGTCTTACTGTACTACTCTGAGTCAAGGCAAACAGAAGTTTTACAGACACCAGCTGCAAAAATGCTCCAACTCTGGCGGTGCTCAAGGCCAGGCTGGACAGAGCCTTGGGTGACATAATTTAGCGTGTGGTGTCCCTGTCCATGGCAGGGGCGTTGGAACTAGATGATCTTAAGGTCCTTTCCAACTCTAACTATTCTTTGATTCTATGATTCTATGAAAAATGGCTGTGAATACTGATGCATTCAAGTTTGGAAAATAAAATGAAATTACAAACCGTTCTGGATTCTCTTTGAAAATAACCTGATTTTTCTGTTGCCAAATATATCTACCATCAAAACAACACTGTGTTTTAATTTGCCTCTATTATTGGTGTCACGGTTTAAGCCCAGCTGGTAGCTCAGCACCATGCAGCCATTCGCTCACCCCCAGCTACTTTTTCTCCTGTCTGAGTTGGATGGAGAGGAGAATTGGAAGACTGTAAACCCCGTGGGTTGAGATAAGAACAGTTTAATAACCAAAGTACAATATAAAACTACTACTAATAATAATGATAATGATAAGGGAAATAACAAGGGGAGAGAACATAAAACTAAAAGGGAAAAGAAAAAAAAACCACAATAAACACAAGTGAAACACAATACAATTGCTCACCACCCACCAACCGATACCCAGCTTATCCCCAAGCAGTGGTGAGTCCTTTCAGGACAACTCCCCCCAGTTTATATACTGGGCATGACATGCTGCACAGTGGAATACCCCCTTGGCTAGTTTGGGTCAAGTGTCCTGTCTCTGCTCCCTCACAGCTTTCTGTGCCGCTCCTCACTGGCAGAGCATGAGAGACTGAGAAGTCCTTGATCAGAGTAAGCGTTAATTAGCAACAACTAAAAACATTGATGTTATTAGCAATTGTTCTCAGACTAAAGCCAAAACACAGCACTGTACCAGCTTCTAGGAAGGAAAGAAAAAAAAAACCCCAAAACTCTTACAGCTGAAATGAGGACACATGGTATGCAAGGTAACTTAAAGCAATGTGGTCCTTAATTTCTTCTGCTTGAATATGTAAGGAAAAAAAAAAAGAAGAAATGGGGGGGTGGAATCTATAGTATGGATTGTAGCTTCAAAGTTTAATGGCAGTACTTACTATTCAAAAGCTTCACTGAGAAACCAGGAATCAACCTGACTTAGCAAGGCTGAGACTTGCCGCACATATCACTGTGAGAAAGCGTGACTACACATCCCTAATTCCATTCATTAATTTATGATCTATTTCACTCATTAACCAAGAAACTGTTTGCTATTTGTGACTTATAACTCTCCTTTCTTAATTCTTTACCAGCTTAGTAGAGAAAAGGTCCATCTAACCTGTTAATCCTGTTATGACACTTGTGAAAAATGAGCACCTTCTAAAAGAAGAAGAAACATCACATCTAGTGATATTTCTCCAACATACTTTGCTGGTTTCTAGTGATTTGAGTCTGACACTGCCTGAAATCTATCCACGTGATAGTGGTTTAGAAATCCTTTGTCCCCACACTCCCTGGGTTGGTTTTTTTTTGTGGTGTGTTTTTTTTTATGGTTAGTTTGTCTTGCTTGGTTGGTTTGGTTTGATTCATCTTGTGAACCCTCATGCCATTTTAGTACTTATAGTGTACTTTTGCATGACTGTGGCTACTTATTAGATGAAAGGAGCTTTGTTACAAGCCTTCCCTCCCTCAGTCCTTTGTTGTATTGTTCCATTGCAAGGATAATAAATGTGCTTAAAAATACTGTTGTATTTTCAGGACTTAACAGTACTATGGAAAGATCACAATGTGCTGTGGAAGTGGATAATTGAATGACTGCTCAGGATCAAGTTGCTTTATGGATTATGCTTTGTCCTATTCCACACAATTGCTACAGGCTTAGGCACAGGCACCTAGCTGTCATGGCGTGATTCCGTGCAACACCTGTGTGGGACACAGGCCATCATGTGCAACCTAGCATGCATGGAGATTGTCAATCTATATTAAATAACTTTATCTGCTTTTGGGACTACCACAGTACAACAAGAATAATATCATTCTTCATGCAAAATAAAGTGCTACTTTAACTCTTCATAGTTATATTTATTCCCATTTCTTCCAGCCAGAAAAACTTTCTCACCAAGAATGATTCTGTCTT